>NC_060186.1:4650875-4688375 GCF_021184085.1 Oncorhynchus gorbuscha
TTTGTTCTTCACTGGTTGCCCTTTTCTCGTGGCAACAGGTCACAAATCTTGCTGCTGTGATGCACACTGTGAAATTTCACCCAGTAGATATGGGAGTTTATCAAAATTGGATTTGTTTTCAAATTCTTTGTGGATCTGTGTAATCTGAGGGAAATATGTCTCTCTAATATGGTCATATATTGGGCAGGAGGTTAGGAAGTGCAGCTCAGTTTCCACCTCATTTTGTGGGCAGTGAGCACATAGCCTGTCTTCTCTTAAGAGCCATGTCTGCCTACGGCGGCCTTTCTCAATAGCAAGGCTATGCTCACTGAGTCTGTACATAGTCAAAGCTTTCCTTAATTTTGGGTCAGTCACAGTGGTCAGGTATTCTGCCGCTGTGTACTCTCTGTGTAGGGCCAAATAGCATTCTAGTTTGCTCTGTTTTTTTGTTAATTCTTTCCAATGTGTTAAGTAATTATCTTTTTGTTTTCTCATGATTTGTTTGGGTCTAATTGTGCTGTTGTCCTGGGGCTCTGTAGGGTGTGTTTGTGTATGTGAACAGAGCCCCAGGACCAGCTTGCTTAGGGGACTCTTCTCCAGGTTCATCTCTCTGTAGGTGATGGCTTTGTTATGGAAGGTTTGTGAATCGCTTCCTTTTAGGTGGTTGTAGAATTTAATGGCTCTTTTCTGGATTTTGATAATTAGTGGGTATCGGCCTAATTCTGCTCTGCATGCATTATTTGGTGTTTTACGGATGTACACGGATGATATTTTTGCAGAATTCTGCGTGCAGAGTCTCAATTTGGTGTTTGTCCCATTTTGTGAAGTCTTGGTTGGTGAGCGGACCCCAGACCTCACAACCATAAAGGGCAATGGGCTCTATGACTGATTCAAGTATTTATAGCCAAATCCTAATTGGTATGTTGAAATTTATGTTTCTTTTGATGGCATAGAATGCCCTTCTTGCCTTGTCTCTCAGATCGTTCACAGCTTTGTGGAAGTTAACTGTGGCGCTGATGTTTAGGCCAAGGTATGTATAGTTTTTTGTGTGCTTTAGGGCAACAGTGTCTCGATGGAATTTGTATTTGTGGTCCTGGTGACTGGACCTTTTTTGGAACACCATTATTTTGGTCTTACTGAGATTTACTGTCAGGGCCCAGGTCTGACAGAATCTGTGCATAAGATATAGGTGCTGCTGTAGGCCCTCCTTGGTTGGTGACAGAAGCACCAGATCATCAGAAACAGCAGACATTTGACTTCGGATTCTAGCAGGGGGAGGCCGGGTGCTGCAGACTTTTCTAGTGCCCGCGCCAATTCGTTGATATATATGTTGAAGAGGGTGGGGCTTAAGCTGCATCCCTGTCTAACCCCACGACCCTGTGTGAATATGTGTATATTCCACGGTAGATATTGGGGTCAAATTTGTCTCCACTTTTGTGGATTGGGGTGATCAGTCCTTGGTTCCAAATATTGGGGAATATGCCAGAGCTAAGTATGATGTTAAAGAGTTTTAGTATAGCCAATTGGAATTTGTTGTCTGTATATTTGATCATTTCATTGAGGATACCATCAACACCACAGGCCTTTTTGGGTTGGAGGGTTTTTATTTTGTCCTGTAACTCATTCAATGTAATTGGAGAATCCAGTGGGTTCTGGTAGTCTTTAATAGTTGATTCTAAGATCTGTATTTGATCACGTATGTGTTTTGGCTCTTTGTTCTTTGTTATAGAGCCCAAAAAATTGGAGAAGTGGTTTACCCATACATCACCATTTGGATAGATAATTATTCGTGTTGTTGTTTGTTTAGTGTTTTCCAATTTTCCCAGAAGTGGTTAGAGTCTATGGATTCTTCAATTACATTGAGCTGATTTCTGACATGCTGTTCCTTCTTTTTTCCGTAGTGTATTTCTGTATTGTTTTAGTGGCATAGGTCTGATCTGAGGGGGCCTAAATGGGGTGTGGGCATGGTTGACGTGGGGGGGTGTTGATTGGTTGGGGTGGGGGTGTGGATGTGTCTGGGTGTACTGTGGTCTGGATGTAATTCCTCTTGGCGTGGGTCCTCTATGTGTAGGTCCGTTGGGGTGAGGGAGGTCCTGCACATCTGGAAGGGTGTCTCGCTGGTCTGGGTGAGGTGTCTATTGATCTGTTGCTCCTGTGTGAAGTGTTGGGGATACGTTTGAGAGCGATGTCCTTTAGAGTTCGGGCAAAGGTGGGCACTGCTTCCTTGTAGAGGTGGACCTGGTCATAGAGGCTGTTCAAGTCCAGGGTGGAGTGGTGGGCCAGGAAAACGTTTGGTTTTGAGGCACAGTCACGGGAAATACTTGCATTTACCCGCTGTATTGTGGCGGGGTGGAAGTCTTTTCGTGGTAGCAGGGTGGAGATAACCACTTGTGCGTTGGGGAAAGTAGAAGAAGCCTTTTCAATCACTCCCTTCAGTGCTGTGGCCACTCTTTCCTGCTGTGCTCACAGGTCATTTGTGCCTGTGTGTATTATTATGTGGCTGGGTGAGCCTAGTTTGGCCTCAGACAGAAGGTCTAGGGCGCACTGGGTGTTTGGACACCAGAGTTTAGATACACTGTGTTTGGGAAAAAGTTGTTTTTCTTCTATATATTTCCCATTTGAGTCCATAAGTAGTACAATCTGTGTCTTGTGTTTGTCCTCAGTGGGTGTGGGGGGGTTGTCAGAAGGGCTATCAGGGTGGCTGACAAGGGGGGTGCTCAGAGGGGGTGAGAGCCTCTGGGCTTGGGGTTCTTCATTGTCTGTTCTGCTGTGATGTCGACTCTATGGTCAGGGTCTGGTGTTGACTGTTCTGCTGTGGTGTCGAGACTTTTGTTGGGTGCTGAGGTGGGCTGTTCTGCTGGCTTCTCTGTGGGGGTGGCCACCTCTCTAGTGGGTTGTTCTCTGTCACACACCGTCCCCCTCAACCTCTCCTCCGTCCCCCTCAACCTCCCCTCCACCAGCAGTCTGATACTCTCCTCTAGTGCTCTGTTCTGCTCCTCTTTCTCCTGTTGTATTTGTCTCACCACAGTCCAAAGTGCAGATATGTCTCTGTCCACCTCCAGCTCTCCGGGTCTGGTTAAGGGGCTGTTGTTGTGCTGGACTGTTCTCTGGGTCTGTGCTGACTGAAGTGTAATCACCTGCTGTTCCAGCTCCACCTGCCTTATCTCCAGCTGGGTGAATTTGTCCTTCATTTCAATGAGGGAGTGGTAATCTGTGCTGAGAGGTTGACTCTCCGCTGGGGGTTGCTCGCCTGTGGGGTTACATAATGAAGAGGTCTGGTCTGACCCGCTCGGTGTGGGGGTATCTTTATCAAGGGAGAGCTTCTCCTGCTGGGCTAATTCTTTGATTAGGGGAAAGTCCAGCTGAAACTGTTTGGGGTTACTCTGTACCATTACTGTTCCGGACTTATAGATATTTATATTACTTGACTCAGAGTCCTCGTTATCAAGTATTCTGAGTTTCCACCCCTCGTTAACCCCCCCTCTCTTAACAAGGGGGTAGTGTGCTAATATAGCACTGTGCCATGCCAGGGGATGGTTTGTGTGGAAGATAAGGTCGCTGATGTTCCCATTTTTGTAATAGTCAGCAAAAAGTGTCTCTTGATTTTCCATAAGGAGCTTCATTTTGTAATCTTTTCTAGCCTTATCATTCTTTACATGCAAAGGGTACTGCATTTTAATTACCTCTGAACAGCGGGAGGGAGCTTCTAAGACCTCTCCATTTGGTTGGGGTAGACTGTGTGACTCTCCTGCCATTGTTGGGCTAATGGGTTTTGACACCTCTCACTTGACACATCAGTGCTAGTTGAAGCTGTATCAAGCTTGGCAGAATTATGTTAGAATTCAGTCCTTATAAAGTAAAGTTGTGTATTTTTCTTCTTGGCTTTTGGAGATACAATATAGTTTCAGAATAAGCATTACTGTCACGTTCTGACCATTATTTCTTTTGTTTTGTCATTATTTAGTATGGTCAGGGCGTGAATTGGGTGGGCAGTCTATGTTTGTTTTTCTATGTTTTGGGGTATTTCTATGTTTCGGCCTAGTATGGTTCTCAATCAGAGGCAGGTGTCATTAGTTGTCTCTGATTGAGAATCATACTTAGGTAGCCTGGGTTTCACTGTGTGTTTGTGGGTGATTGTTCCTGTCTCTGTGTTTTGCACCAGATAGGACTGTTTTTGGTTTTCCACGTTTATTGTTTTGTAGTGTTCATGTTTATCTGTTTTTATTAAACATGAATCAATATAACCACGCTGCGTTTTGGTCCTCCTCTACTTCACCACAGGAAAACCCTTACAGAATCATCCACCAACCAAGGACCAAGCGGCGTGGTAAACAGAGGCAGCAGCAACAGCAGCAGCAGGAGAAGCGACAGGTGCAGCAGGAGCAACAGCAGCAGCAGCAAAGGCCGCAGCAGGAGCAGCAGCAGCAGTGGGATAGGCTGCACTATTTGGAGGAATGGACATGGGAGGAAGAATTGGAAGGTAAAGGACCCTGGGCACAGCCTGGAGAATATCGCCGCCCCAAAGAAGAGCTGGAGGCGAAGAAAGGCGGAGAGGCGCTGGTATGAGGAGGCAGCACGGCGGCGTGGATGGAAGCCTGAGAGTCAGCCCCAAAAATGTATTTGGGGCGGAACACAGGAAGTGTGGTGAAGTGCCATGAAGCCGGCTCTACGCATCTGGTCTCCAGTGTGTCTCCTTGGGCCGGCTTACATGGCACCAGCCTTGCGCACGGTGTCCCCGGTTCGCCTGCATAGCCCAGTGCGGTCTATTCCACCTCGCCGTACTGGCAGGGAGACCGGGACCATTCAACCGGGTAAGGTTGGGCAGGCTCGGTGCTCAAGAGCTCCAGTGCGCCTGCACGGTCCGGTCTATCCGTCACCACCTCCATGCACCAGCCCTCCAGTGGCAGCCCCCGCACCAGGCTGTCTCTCCGGCTCATCCTTACAGAGGCTCCTGCCTCTCCAGCGCTGCCGGAGCCTTCCTCCTCTCCAGCGCTGTCGGAGTCTCCCGCCTCTCCAGCGCTGCCAGAGCCTTCCTCCTCTCCAGCGCAGCCGGAGTCTCCCGCCTGTTCGGCGCTACCAGAGCTCCCGCCCCTCAGTCCAGAGGTGCCAGAGCTACTCAGTCCAGCGCTGTCAGAGCCTTCCTCTCCAGCGTTGCCGGAGCTTCCCGTCTGCCCAGCGTCGCCAGTGCCGCCAGTCTGCCCAGCGCCGCCAGCGCCGCCAGTCTGCCCACTGCCGCCAGTCAGCCAGGGGCCGTCAGTCAGCCAGGGGCCCGCCAGTGCCGCTCAGCCCAGAGCCCCTGCCCCTCATCCCAGAGCCTCTGCCCCTCAGCCAAGAGCCCCTGCCCCTCAGCCAAGAGCCCCTCAGCCCAGAGGCGCCAGAGCCCCTCAGCCCAGAGGCGCCAGAGCCCCTTCCCTCATGTCCCGAGCTGCCCCTCTGTCCCGAGCTTCTGCCACCTCTGTCCAGAGGGGTCATTGAGAAGGGTGACCATGGTTAGTAAGCGGAGGCGGACAATAAAGCGGACTAAGACAATGGTGAAGTGGGGTCCACATCCCGCGCCAGAGCCGCCACCGCAGACAGACGCCCACCCAGACCCTCTCCTATAGTTTAAGATTTTGCGGCCGTAGTCCGCACCTTTGGGGGGGGTACTGTCACGTTCTGACCATTATTTCCTTTGTTTTGTCATTATTTAGTATGGTCAGGGCGTGAATTGGGTGGGCAGTCTATGTTTGTTTTTCTATGTTTTGGGGTATTTCTATGTTTCGGCCTAGTATGGTTCTCAATCAGAGGCAGGTGTCATTAGTTGTCTCTGATTGTGAATCATACTTAGGTAGCCTGGGTTTCACTGTGTGTTTGTGGGTGATTGTTCCTGTCTCTGTGTTTTGCACCAGATAGGCTGTTTTTGGTTTTCCACGTTTATTGTTTTGTAGTGTTCATGTTTATCTGTTTTTATTAAACATGAATCAATATAACCACGCTGCGTTTTGGTCCTCCTCTACTTCACCACAGGAAAACCCTTACAATTACTCACTCAGTTCCAGGTTGTATGGTGTTTGCAGGTTTCTGTTGTTTTCCAGAGAATTTGCTGTATGGAGAAATAAATCTTGGTAGTTGTGAACCTTCCAGGTAATTCCGTCCAAAATCAGGTTGTAGGTTTTAAGTTTTGATTTGAAGTGGGGGTTATGTTGTAGAGGGTAGAATCCAGTATGTGTTCCTGACAAAAAAATCCAAGTTTATCTAACTCCCAATCTATCTTTTTTAAAGAAAATGCTGAAAAATGCAGAAGCTCATCTGATCGTGACCTCTCACTAGCCCACTCTCTCTGTCTCTCTCTGTCTCTCTATCTGTCTCTCTCTCTCTCTCTCTCTCTCTCTCTCTCTCTCTCTCTCTCTCTCTCTCTCTCTCTCTCTCTCTCTCTCTCTCTCTCTCTCAAATTCAAATGTCAAATTCAAGCTGCTTTATTGGCATGAAAAACATTGTGTCAATATTGCCAAAGCAACAATGTATACAATATACATTAAATAATTAAATAATAATAATAATAATAATAATACAAAATTAAATACAAAAATAATAACAATAAAATGGTAACAGTCAATAGTAGAAATGTAATAAATATCAAATCAATTTATGGAAAATTAAACTAACTAATTTATAACTAAATAACGGTCATCTTCTTCTTTATAACAGTACAACAACTACAATCATCATTACTACGACGACTACTACTACCACTTCTCTTGTCTGTCTCTCTGTCTCTCTGTCTCTCTCTCTGTCTCTCTCTCTCTCTCTGTCTGTCTCTGTCTCTCTCTCTCTGTCTCTCTCTCTCTCTCTCTCTCTCTCTCTCTCTCTCTGTCTCTCTCTCACTCTCTGTCTCTCTCACATAAACCGTGGGCTTCGGAAGAGAAGGAATCATTCTTTGACCACCCACTGTTTCTGCATTCATTTACTGTTAGTAATTATTCACTGTTGGTTTAAATGATCTTCCTCTGTTTTCTTCTCTTCTCACAAGCATATATATACTGTACGTGTTTTGGGGGAATATCAATATTGTGTGAGTGATTTACCAGACAACAAGCAGAATCAGCTTGTGTTAACCCTGGCAGAGTGAACCAACCTTTCTAAACTGCACAATTAAAGTGTCTTACTTTAAAAAATACATGTAATAATACTTAACTAGGCCGGTCAATTAAGAGCAAATTCTTACTTACATTGATGACCTACCAGGGAACAGTGGGTTAAAACTGCCTTGTTCAAGAGCAGAACGACAGATTTATACATTCTCAGCTCAGGGATTTGATCTAGCAATCTTTGGTTACTGACCCAACGCTCTAACCACTAGGCTACCTGCCTCTAACGACTAGGCTACCTGCCTCTAACCACTAGGCTACCTGCCTCTAACCACTAGGCTGCCTGCCTCTAACCACTAGGCTACCTGCCTCTAACCACTAGGCTACCTGCCTCTAACCACTAGGCTACCTGCCTCTAACCACTAGGCTGCCTGCCTCTAACCACTAGGCTACCTGCCTCTAACCACTAGGCTACCTGCCTCTAACCACTAGGCTACCTGCCTTTAACCACTAGGCTACCCTGCCTCTAACCACTAGGCTGCCTGCCTCTAACCACTAGGCTACCTGCCTCTAACCACTAGGCTGCCTGCCTCTAACCACTAGGCTACCCTGCCTCTAACCACTAGGCTACCTGCCTCTAACCACTAGGCTACCTGCCTTTAAACACTAGGCTACCCTGCCTCTAACCACTAGGCTGCCTGCCTCTAACCACTAGGCTACCTGCCTCTAACCACTAGGCTACCTGCCTCTAACCACTAGGCTACCATGCCTCTAACCACTAGGCTACCTGCCTCTAACCACTAGGCTGCCCTGCCTCTAACCACTAGGCCACCTGCCTCTAACCACTAGGCTCCCTGCCTCTAACCACTAGGCTACCTGCCTCTAACCACTAGGCTACCTGCCTCTAACCACTAGGCTGCCCTGCCTCTAACCACTAGGCTCCCTGCCTCTAACCACTAGGCTACCCTGCCTCTAACCACTAGGCTACCTGTCTCTAACCACTAGGCTACCTGTCTCTAACCACTAGGCTACCTGTCTCTAACCACTAGGCTACCTGTCTCTAACCACTAGGCTGCCTCTAACCACTAGGCTACCTGCCTATAACCACTAGGTTACCCTGCCTCTAACCACTAGGTTACCCTGCCTCTAACCACTAGGCTACCTGCCTCTAACCACTAGGCTACCCTGCCTCTAACCATTTTTCACTGTTTTGGCCATTTTCAGTGTTTTGTGGTGAAAAACCGAATGGTTCAAGGATAACACATCAACCCTCTGAGGTGTAGACAGACAGGCTTCTAAAGATAGAAATGTTTCAACAAGTAATGTTTTTGTGTGAAGCTTGTATTCAATTGCCCCTCCCTGTAGCGCTCAATCCCCCCGTCACAAGAGGAGAGGCTGATTTAAGAGGAAATGGTCAACCATGTTATTGTCAACCCTGTTACTGTTAACCCTGTTTCTGTCAACCCTGTTACTGTCAAACCTGTTACTGTGTTACAGTCAACCCTGTTACTGTGTTACAGTCAACCCTGTTACAGTCAACCCTGTTACTGTCAACCCTGTTATTGTCAACCCTGTTACTGTGTTTACAGTCAACCCCGTTACTGTGTTACAGTCAACCCTGTTACTGTGTTACAGTCAACCCTGTTACTGTCAACCCTGTTATTGTCAACCCTGTTACTGTGTTACAGTCAAACCTGTTACTGTGTTACAGTCAAACCTGTTACTGTGTTACAGTCAACCCTGTTACTGTCAACCCTGTTTCTGTCAACCATGTTGCTGTCAATCCCGTTACTGTCAAACCTGTTACTGTCAAACCTGTTACTGTCAAACCTGTTACAGTCAACCCTGTTACTGTCAACCCTGTTATGGTTAACCCTGTTGATGTCAACCCTGTGTCTGTCAACCCTGTTACAGTCAACCCTGTTGATGTCAACCTGTTACAGTCAACCCTGTTACTGCCAACCCTGTTGATGTCAACCCTGTTACAGTCAACCCTGTTATGGTCAACCCTGTTATGGTCACCCCTGTTATGGTCAACCCTGTTGATGTCAACCCTGTTACAGTCAACCCTGTTACTGTCAACCCTGTTGATGTCAACCCTGTTACAGTCAACCCTGTTACAGTCAACCCTGTTACAGTCAACCCTGTTACTGTCAACCCTGTTACTGTCAACCCTGTTGATGTCAACCCTGTTACAGTCAACCCTGTTACAGTCAACCCTGTTACTGTCAACCCTGTTGATGTCAACCCTGTTACAGTCAACCCTGTTACAGTCAACCCCGTTGATGTCAACCCTGTTACTGTCAACCCTGTTACTGTCAACCCTGTTACAGTCAACCCTGTTACTGTCAACCCTGTTACAGTCAACCCTGTTACTGTCAACCCTGTTACTGTCAACCCTGTTACAGTCAAGCCTATTACTTTATTTGGCACTTTAGATTGTAATTTTTTGTTTAACCCCTGAGATGGGAAAACATGTTTTTTATGAAGTTGAACATCAGGTATTTATGACAGAATGAGGTGAAATAAAACGTTACACTACGGGGGGGGGGGGGGGGCAGAGTTACACTACGGGGGGGCAGAGTTACACTACGGGGGGGGCAGAGTTACACTATGGGGGGGGGCAGAGTTACACTACGGGGGGGGGGGCAGAGTTACACTACGGGGGGGGGGCAGAGTTACACTACGGGGTGGGGGGGCAGAGTTACACTACGGGGGGGGGACAGAGTTACACTACGGGGTGGGGGGCAGAGTTACACTATGGGGGGGGCAGAGTTACACTACGGGGGGGGCAGAGTTACACTACGGGGGCAGAGTTACACTACGGGGTGGGGGGGCAGAGTTACACTATGGGGGGGGCAGAGTTACACTACGGGGGGGGGGGGGGGCAGAGTTACACTACGGGGGGGGGGCAGAGTTACACTACGGGGGGGGGGGCAGAGTTACACTACGGGGGGGGGGGACAGAGTTACACTACGGGGGGGGGGGGCAGAGTTACACTACGGGGTGGGGGGGGACAGAGTTACACTACGGGGGGGGGGGGGGGGGCAGAGTTACACTACGGGTGTTAATTTGGAGGAACGACCCTACTGAGTTTGATGACTTCTGTCCTCCTCTCAGAGTGTTGCGTAAGGACACACAAACAACATTAAAATCCTCTAACTTCTCAAAACATTGCATATTGATTGACACTGTCACGTGCTCCTCGTTGCATATTGATTGACACTGTCACGTGCTCCTCGTTGCATATTGATTGACACTGTCACGTGCTCCTCGTTGCGTGTCTTTGAGCTCACAGTAATTTCACATGTTCAAGATTCCCATCGCTGTTCGTTAGGATTCTGTTGTGATTCTAACAGACAGAAGCATCAGTCATTTAGTACAGAGATAAAATGGTTAAGATGATTTGGGGACTAAAAAGTAATTATAGTAATAGAGAAATGCTGCCATTTTAACTGAAAATGACGTTGGTTGGCTAAAGAGTCAACTTGCATAAGATCCCTGGAGAAGAAATATCCTGCACCGTGTTTTCTATATTGATGATTGAAGTGTTAAAGCAACAATACTACAAGTATCGTTGCAAAACAGGTACTTTTAATAAAGACTGCCGTACATTGTGATGCAGGTATCTATCTTTGAAGAGGTGTTTCGTGATTTAATTATCTTTGATGTCATCTCAGACGTGTTCCACAAGATGTGACTGACAGGTTAATTACAGCACCGTCAAGAAACCAGCTCAGTGGTCTGTGGAAGGTGAGTCAGAGACTAGAGAGTTGTCACAGGAAAATGGTCTGTTGTAACACATATTTCTAAATGTCTTTGTGCATGGAGATGAATAGAGGTCATTTATTAACTTCCTGAAACACTAGATTGACTGGGGGGGGGGGGGGCGGACAGAAAGGACCTCTGAGTTACAGAATACCAAAATGAAAAGATGAGAGAGGGAAAGAGGGTGGAAGAGAAGGAAAAGGAGAAAAATTGCGAGATGAGAGCGAGAGTGAGCACGAGACAGGAGAGAGAGAGGAGAGAAGAGAGAGGAAAGAGAGAGAGTGAGAGAGAAAAAGATGAGAGAGATGAGAGAGAGGGAGTGAGTGAGTGAGAGGAGAAAGAGAGAGATGAGAGAGAGGGACAGGCAGGGAGAAAGAGAGGGAGAGAGAGAGAGAGAGATAGAAGAGGAGAGAGGAGAGGAGAAAGAGAGGGAGAGAGAAAGAGATACAAGAGGAGAGATGAGAGGAGAGGAGATATGTATGTGGTCGCTCTCGTGGGCTAATTATTAATTTGCTAGGCGGCGGCCGGTCACGGCTCGCCATCGTGAGTAAAGACAGGACTAATCTACTGGCAAATGAAACAAGAGACGCTGTCAGGCTTCCAGTCCCCTCCAAGCTCCTAGTGCGTTAGAGCAGAGAGAGCAGAGAGAGCAGGAAGGAGCGTGTGTGAGTACCCTGACACAGGATGATAAAACTCTCTCACTCTCTCTGTCCTCTCTGTCCTCTCTGTCCTCACTCTTCTCCCCTCTCGCTCAATTCAATTTCAATTCAAGGGGCTTTATTGTCATGGGAAACATATGTTAACATCACCAAAGCAAGTAAAGTAGATCATATTCAAAAGTGTAATATACAATACAAATGAACAGTAAATATTACACATTTCAAAACAATTTCAAAACAATAAAGACATTACAAATGTCATATTATGTATATATACAGTGTACAAATGGTTAAAGTACACAAGGGAAAATAAATAAACATAAATATGGGTTGTATTTACAATGGTGTTTGTTCTTCACTGGTTGCCCTTTTCTCGTGGCAACAGGTCACACATCTTGCTGCTGTGATGGCACACTGTGGAATTTCACCCAGTAGATATGGGAGTTTATCAAAATTGGGTTTGTTTTGGAATTCTTTGTGGATCTGTGTAATCTGAGGGAAATATGTCTCTCTAATATGGTCATACATTGGGCAGGAGGTTAGGAAGTGCAGCTCAGTTTCCACCTCATTTTGTGTGCAGTGAGCACATAGCCTGTCTTCTCTTGAGAGCCAGGTCTGCCTACGGCGGCCTTTCTCAATAGCAAGGCTATGCTCACTGAGTCTGTACATATTCAAAGCTTTCCTTAAGTTTGAGTCAGTCACAGTGGTCAGGTATTCTGCTACTGTGTACTCTCTGTTTAGGGTCAGTCACAGTGGTCAGGTATTCTGCCACTGTGTTCTCTCTGTTTAGGGCCAGTCACAGTGGTCAGGTATTCTGCTACTGTGTACTCTCTGTTTAGGGTCAGTCACAGTGGTCAGGTATTCTGCCACTGTGTACTCTCTGTTTAGGGTCAGTCACAGTGGTCAGGTATTCTGCCACTATGTACTCTCTGTTTAGGGTCAGTCACAGTGCCACTATGTACTCTCTGTTTAGGGTCAGTCATAGTGGTCAGGTATTCTGCCACTGTGTATTCTCTGTTTAGGGCCAAATAGCATTCTAGTTTTCTCTGTTTCTTTTCAATGTGTCATGCAATTATTGATTTCTCATGATTTGGTTGGGTCTAATTGTGCTGCTGTCCTGTTTGCGTTTGTGTTTGTGAACAGAGCCCCAGGACCAGCTTGCTTAGGGGACTCCAGGTTCATCTCTCTGTAGGTGATGGCTTTGTTATGGAAGGTTTGGGAATCGCTTCCTTTTAGGTGGTTGTAGAATTTAACGTCTCTTTTCTGGATTTTGATAAATAGCGGTTATCGGCTCATTCTGCTCTGCTTGCATTATTTGGCGTTTTACGTTGTACACTGAGGATATTTTTGCAGAATTCTCTCTCCTCTCAATTCATGTTCAATTTAGGGGCTTTATTGACATGGGAAACATATGTTAACAATGCCAAAGCAAGTGAAGTAGATAATAAACAAAAGTGAAATTAACAATAAAAACAGTAAATATTACACTCACAGAAGTTCCAAAAGAATAGAGACATTACAAATGTCAAATCAGGAGGAGGATGAAGAGGAGGAGGGGGATGAAGAGGAGGAGGGGGATGAAGAGGAGGAGGTGGATGAAGAGGAGGAGGGGATGAAGAGGAGGAGGGGGATGAAGAGGAGGAGGGGGATGAAGAGGAGGAGGGGGATGAAGAGGAGGAGGTGGATGAAGAGGAGGAGGGGGATGAAGAGGAGGAGGGGGATGAAGAGGAGGAGGTGGATGAAGAGGAGGAGGGGATGAAGAGGAGGGGGGGATGAAGAGGAGGAGGGGGATGAAGAGGAGGAGGTGGAGGAGGAGGAGGAGGAGGAGGGGGATGAAGAGGAGGAGGTGGATGAAGAGGAGGAGGGGGATGAAGAGGAGGAGGGGGATGAAGAGGAGGAGGTGGATGAAGAGGAGGAGGGGGATGAAGAGGAGGAGGGGATGAAGAGGAGGAGGGGGATGAAGAGGAGGAGGTGGAGGAGGAGGAGGAGGAGGGGGGGATGAAGAGGAGGAGGGGATGAAGAGGAGGAGGGGGATGAAGAGGAGGAGGGGGATGAAGAGGAGGAGGGGGATGAAGAGGAGGAGGGGGATGAAGAGGAGGAGGGGGATGAAGAGGAGGAGGTGGAGGAGGAGGAGGAGGGGATGAAGAGGAGGAGGATGAAGAGAGGAGGATGAAGAGGAGGAGTTGGAGGAGGAGGAGGTAGGAGGAGGGGATGAAGAGGAGGAGTTGGAGGAGGAGGGGGTAGGAGGAGGGGGATGAAGAGGAGGAGTTGGAGGAGGAGGGGGTAGGAGGAGGGGGATGAAGAGGAGGAGTTGGAGGAGGAGGGGGGGGTAGGAGGAGGGGGATGAAGAGGAGGAGTTGGAGGAGGAGGGGGTAGGAGGAGGGGTTGAAGAGGAGGAGTTGGAGGAGGAGGGGGTAGGAGGAGGGGATGAAGAGGAGGAGTTGGAGGAGGAGGGGGTAGGAGGAGGGGGATGAAGAGGAGGAGTTGGAGGAGGAGGGGGTAGGAGGAGGGGGATGAAGAGGAGGAGTTGGAGGAGGAGGGGGGGTAGGAGGAGGGGGATGAAGAGGAGGAGTTGGAGGAGGAGGGGGTAGGAGGAGGGGGGATGAAGATGAGGAGTTGGAGGAGGAGGGGGTAGGAGGAGGGGATGAAGAGGAGGAGTTGGAGGAGGAGGGGGTAGGAGGAGGGGGATGAAGAGGAGGAGTTGGAGGAGGAGGGGGATGAAGAGGAGGAGGATGAAGAGGAGGAGTTGGAGGAGGAGGGGGTAGGAGGAGGGGATGAAGAGGAGGAGTTGGAGGAGGAGGGGGATGAAGAGGAGGAGGATGAAGAGGAGGAGTTGGAGGAGGAGGGGGTAGGAGGAGGGGGATGAAGAGGAGGAGTTGGAGGAGGAGGGGGTAGGAGGAGGAGGATGAAGAGGAGGAGTTGGAGGAGGAGGGGGTAGGAGGAGGGGGATGAAGAGGAGGAGTTGGAGGAGGAGGGGGATGAAGGGAGGAGGATGAAGAGGAGGAGTTGGAGGAGGAGGGGGTAGGAGGAGGGGGTGAAGAGGAGGAGTTGGAGGAGGAGGGGGTAGGAGGAGGGGATGAAGAGGAGGAGTTGGAGGAGGAGGGGGTAGGAGGAGGGGGATGAAGAGGAGGAGTTGGAGGAGGAGGGGGTAGGAGGAGGGGGATGAAGAGGAGGAGTTGGAGGAGGAGGGGGTAGGAGGAGGGGGATGAAGAGGAGGAGTTGGAGGAGGAGGGGGTAGGAGGAGGGGGATGAAGAGGAGGAGTTGGAGGAGGAGGGGGTAGGAGGAGGGGGATGAAGAGGAGGAGTTGGAGGAGGAGGGGGTAGGAGGAGGGGGATGAAGAGGAGAGTTGGAGGAGGAGGGGGTAGGAGGAGGGGGATGAAGAGGAGGAGTTGGAGGAGGAGGGGGTAGGAGGAGGGGGATGAAGAGGAGGAGTTGGAGGAGGAGGGGGTAGGAGGAGGGGGATGAAGAGGAGGAGTTGGAGGAGGAGGTAGGAGGAGGGGGATGAAGAGGAGGAGTTGGAGGAGGAGGGGGGTAGGAGGAGGGGGATGAAGAGGAGGAGTTGGAGGAGGAGGGGGTAGGAGGAGGGGGATGAAGAGGAGGAGTTGGAGGAGGAGGGGGTAGGAGGAGGGGGATGAAGGGAGGAGTTGGAGGAGGAGGGGGTAGGAGGAGGGGATGAAGAGGAGGAGTTGGAGGAGGAGGAGGGTAGGAGGAGGGGGTAGGAGGAGTTGGATGAAGAGGAGGAGGAGTTGGAGGAGGAGGGGGTAGGAGGAGGGGGATGAAGAGGAGGAGGTGGATGAGGAGAATGAGGTGGAGGAGGAGGGGGTAGGAGGAGGGGGATGAAGAGGAGGAGTTGGATGAAGAGGAGGAGTTGGATGAGGAGAATGAGTTGGAGGAGGAGGGGGTAGGAGGAGGGGGATGAAGAGGAGGAGGTGGATGAAGAGGAGGAGTTGGATGAGGAGAATGAGGTGGAGGAGGAGGGGGGTAGGAGGAGGGGATGAAGAGGAGGAGTTGGATGAAGAGGAGGAGTTGGATGAGGAGAATGAGGTGGAGGAGGAGGGGGTAGGAGGAGGGGATGAAGAGGAGGAGTTGGATGAAGAGGAGGAGTTGGATGAGGAGAATGAGGTGGAGGAGGAGGGGGTAGGAGGAGGGGGATGAAGAGGAGGAGTTGGATGAAGAGGAGGAGTTGGATGAGGAGAATGAGGTGGAGGAGGAGGGGGTAGGAGGAGGGGGATGAAGAGGAGGAGTTGGATGAGGAGAATGAGGTGGAGGAGGAGGGGGTAGGAGGAGGGGGGTAGGAGGAGGGGGATGAAGAGGAGGAGTTGGATGAGGAGAATGAGGTGGAGGAGGAGGGGGTAGGAGGAGGGGGATGAAGAGGAGGAGTTGGATGAGGAGAATGAGGTGGAGGAGGAGGGGGTAGGAGGAGGGGGATGAAGAGGAGGAGTTGGATGAGGAGAATGAGGTGGAGGAGGAGGGGGTAGGAGGAGGGGGATGAAGAGGAGGAGTTGGATGAGGAGAATGAGGTGGAGGAGGAGGGGGTAGGAGGAGGGGGATGAAGAGGAGGAGTTGGATGAGGAGAATGAGGTGGAGGAGGAGGGGGTAGGAGGAGGGGGATGAAGAGGAGGAGTTGGATGAGGAGAATGAGGTGGAGGAGGAGGGGGTAGGAGGAGGGGGATGAAGAGGAGGAGTTGGATGAGGAGAATGAGGTGGAGGAGGAGGGGGTAGGAGGAGGGGGATGAAGAGGAGGAGTTGGATGAGGAGAATGAGGTGGAGGAGGAGGGGGTAGGAGGAGGGGGATGAAGAGGAGGAGTTGGATGAGGAGAATGAGGTGGAGGAGGAGGGGGTAGGAGGAGGGGGATGAAGAGGAGGAGTTGGATGAGGAGAATGAGGTGGAGGAGGAGGGGGGTAGGAGGAGGAGGTTGGAGGAGGAGACGGGGTACGCGAGGAGGGGGATGAAGAGGAGGAGTTGGGGGAGGAAGATGGGGAGAAAGGGGATGAGGAGAAGAACGTGTCTCCACTCTGAGGTGACACCGAGACAAGGAATTTTCTCTGCTCTAATTTGCTCTTCTTGGCGGTTGAGCCAGACTTGATTCTGTCAGTGACACGTGAGACTGAGCTTGGCAGCAGAGACTGGAGAGGTAGGCCTTTTCCTGAGGCCATATCCACAGTATATGATGGACCAATGAAGACTGCTAGATCCTACAGGCCATGTCCACATGATGGACCAATGAAGACTGCTAGATCCTACAGACCATGTCGACAGGATGGACCAATGAAGGTTGCTAGATCCTACAGGCCATGTCCACATGATGGACCAATGAAGACTGCTAGATCCTACAGGCCATGTCCACATGATGGACCAATGAAGACTGCTAGATCCTACAGGCCATGTCCACATGATGGACCAATGAAGACTGCTAGATCCTACAGGCCATGTCCACATGATGGACCAATGAAGACTGCTAGATCCTACAGGCCATGTCCACATGATGGACCAATGAAGACTGCTAGATCCTACAGGCCAAGTCCACATGATGGACCAATGAAGACTGCTAGGTCCTACAGACCATGTCCACATGATGGACCAATGAAGACTGCTAGATCCTACAGGCCATGTCCACATGATGGACCAATGAAGACTGCTAGATGCTACAGGCCATGTCCACATGATGGACCACGTACATACGATGTTAGCTTCCAGCTTCAGCAGACTGGACATCATCAGATATTCTGTTATGACCCAGTCAGGATGGAGCTTTACCTCTGGGGGCATCTACTCTGGGTCGTCTCCTCTGGGTCGTCTCCTCTGGGGCGTCTCCTCTGGGGCGTCTCCTCTGGGGCGTCTCCTCTGGGTCCTGAGCCGTCTCCTCTGGGACGTCTCCTCTGGGGCGTCTCCTCTGGGTCCTGGGCCGTCTCCTCTGGGGCGTCTCCTCTGGGCCGTCTCCTCTGGGTCGTCTCCTCTGGGTCCTGGGCCGTCTCCTCTGGGGCGTCTCCTCTGGGTCGTCTCCTCTGGGGCGTCTCCTCTGGGCCGTCTCCTCTGGGGCGTCTCCTCTGGGTCCTGGGCCGTCTCCTCTGGGTCGTCTCCTCTGGGCCGTCTCCTCTGGGTCGTCTCCTCTGGGTCGTCTCCTCTGGGGCATCTCCTCTGGGTCCTGGGCCGTCTCCTCTGGGGCGTCTCCTCTGGGGCGTCTCCTCTGGGTCCTGGGCCGTCTCCTCTGGGTCGTCTCCTCTGGGCCGTCTCCTCTGGGTCGTCTCCTCTGGGTCGTCTCCTCTGGGGCGTCTCCTCTGGGTCGTCTCCTCTGGGGCGTCTCCTCTGGGGCGTCTCCTCTGGGTCGTCTTCTCTGGGTCGTCTCCTCTGGGGCGTCTCCTCTGGGTCGTCTCCTCTGGGTCGTCTCCTCTGGGGCGTCTCCTCTGGGTCGTCTCCTCTAGGTCGTCTCCTCTGGGTCGTCTCCTCTAGGTTGTCTCCTCTGGGTCGTCTCCTCTGGGGCGTCTCCTCTGGGGCGTCTCCTCTGGGGAGTCTCCTCTGGGGCCTCTCCTCTAGGTCGTCTCCCCTGGGTTGTCTCCTCTGGGTCGTCTCCTCTGGGTCGTCTCCTCTGGGGCATCTCATCTGGGTCTTCTCCTCTGGGTCGTCTCCTCTGGGGCCTGGGTTGTCTCCTCTGGGTCGTCTCCTCTGGGTTGTCTCCTCTGGGGCCTCTCCTCTGGGGCCTCTCCTCCGGGTTGTCTCCTCTGGGGCGTCTCCTCTGGGTTGTCTCCTCTGGGTCGTCTCCTCTGGGGCATCTCCTCTGGGTTTTCTCCTCTGGGTCGTCTCCTCTGGGGCCTGGGTTGTCTCCTCTGGGTCGTCTCCTCTGGGTTGTCTCCTCTGGGGCCTCTCCTCTGGGGCCTCTCCTCCGGGTTGTCTCCTCTGGGTCGTCTCCTCTGGGTCGTCTCCCCTGGGTCGTCTCCTCTGGGTCGTCTCCTCTGGGTCTTCTCCTCTGGGTCGTCTCCTCTGGGGCATCTCCTCTGGGGGGTCTCCTCTGGGTCCTGGGGCGTCTACTCTGGGGCGTCTCCTCTGGGTCCTCTCCTCTAGGTCGTCTCCCCTGGGTTGTCTCCTCTGGGTCGTCTCCTCTGGGTCGTCTCCTCTGGGGCGTCTCCTCTGGGCCGTCTCCTCTGGGGCGTCTCCTCTGGGTCCTGGGCCGTCTCCTCTGGGTCGTCTCCTCTGGGCCGTCTCCTCTGGGCCGTCTCCTCTGGGTCGTCTCCTCTGGGTTGTCTCCTCTGGGGTATCTCCTCTGGGTCCTGGGCCGTCTCCTCTGGGGCGTCTCCTCTGGGGCGTCTCCTCTGGGTCCTGGGCCGTCTCCTCTGGGTCGTCTCCTCTGGGCCGTCTCCTCTGGGTCGTCTCCTCTGGGTCGTCTCCTCTGGGGCGTCTCCTCTGGGTCGTCTCCTCTGGGGCGTCTCCTCTGGGGCGTCTCCTCTGGGTCGTCTTCTCTGGGTCGTCTCCTCTGGGGCGTCTCCTCTGGGTCGTCTCCTCTGGGTCGTCTCCTCTGGGGCGTCTCCTCTGGGTCGTCTCCTCTAGGTCGTCTCCTCTGGGTCGTCTCCTCTAGGTTGTCTCCTCTGGGTCGTCTCCTCTGGGGCGTCTCCTCTGGGGCGTCTCCTCTGGGGAGTCTCCTCTGGGGCCTCTCCTCTAGGTCGTCTCCCCTGGGTTGTCTCCTCTGGGTCGTCTCCTCTGGGTCGTCTCCTCTGGAGCATCTCCTCTGGGTCTTCTCCTCTGGGTCGTCTCCTCTGCGGCCTGGGTTGTCTCCTCTGGGTCGTCTCCTCTGGGTTGTCTCCTCTGGGGCCTCTCCTCTGGGGCCTCTCCTCCGGGTTGTCTCCTCTGGGCGTCTCCTCTGGGTTGTCTCCTCTGGGTCGTCTCCTCTGGGGCATCTCCTCTGGGTCTTCTCCTCTGGGTCGTCTCCTCTGGGGCCTGGGTTGTCTCCTCTGGGTCGTCTCCTCTGGGTTGTCTCCTCTGGGGCCTCTTCTCTGGGGCCTCTCCTCCGGGTTGTCTCCTCTGGGTCTCCTCTGGGTCGTCTCCTCTGGGTCGTCTCCTCTGGGTCGTCTCCTCTGGGTCGTCTCCTCTGGGTCTTCTCCTCTGGGTCGTCTCCTCTGGGGCATCTCCTCTGGGGGTCTCCTCTGGGTCCTGGGCGTCTACTCTGGGCGTCTCCTCTGGGTCCTCTCCTCTAGGTCGTCTCCCTGGGTTGTCTCCTCTGGGTCGTCTCCTCTGGGTCGTCTCCTCTGGGGCATCTCCTCTGGGTCTTCTCCTCTGGGTCGTCTCCTCTGGGGCCTGGGTTGTCTCCTCTGGGTCGTCTCCTCTGGGTTGTCTCCTCTGGGGCCTCTCCTCTGGGGCCTCTCCTCCGGGTTGTCTCCTCTGGGGCGTCTCCTCTGGGTTGTCTCCTCTGGGTCGTCTCCTCTGGGGCATCTCCTCTGGGTCTTCTCCTCTGGGTCGTCTCCTCTGGGGCCTGGGTTGTCTCCTCTGGGTCGTCTCCTCTGGGTTGTCTCCTCTGGGGCCTCTCCTCTGGGGCCTCTCCTCCGGGTTGTCTCCTCTGGGTCGTCTCCTCTGGGTCGTCTCCCTGGGTCGTCTCCTCTGGGTCGTCTCCTCTGGGTCGTCTCCTCTGGGTCGTCTCCTCTGGGTCTTCTCCTCTGGGTCGTCTCCTCTGGGGCATCTCCTCTGGGGGGTCTCCTCTGGGTCCTGGGGCGTCTACTCTGGGGCGTCTCCTCTGGGTCGTCTCCTCTGGGTCGTCTCCTCTGGGTCGTCTCCTCTGGGTCGTCTCCTCTGGGTCGTCTCCTCTCGGTCGTCTCCTCTGGGTCATCTCCTCTGGTGCCTGGGTTGTCTCCTCTGGGGTTTACCAGAATCACGTGACCTAACTAACACAGGAATTCTTCATGGACTGTATGAATGTTTGAGGCACAACAACAATAGATGTTAGAGCCAAGTTAGTTTGTTTGTTTTTCTAAACGTGTGTGTGGATAATTGCAATCTGTATTTCGTCACCTGTTGAGGTTGGAAGGAAAAACAGCAGTAATTGAGCCTGAAACACACTCACCCACGCATACATAAACAACCGTAGTTATATAATGGAAACAATAACAATTAGCTAGGACAACTGAGGAATGTTTAAAACAGAGTTTCCAATGTGCTACATTCTACCACACACACACTACATTCTGATTGGTCACACTAGGAATTCCCCCGTTGGCCTGTGTCGAAATGATCCCAAATAATCCCTGTCACTCCAGCTGCCTGAACCTGATGAGGTTTATAAATGCCTTGTGTATTATACTATGTTGCAACAGTGCATGCCACGTGAGGCTGAGAGAGACAAGGCTGAACACACAAGTAGCAGCTGTTCTGGGCCAATCTTCTGGAAGAGAGCACATACTGTGCCTGACTGCCTGGAGAAGTACTGGAGCAGAGGAGACAGAATGGACTTAGTCAGGGTTGCTCAGTTGGCATGTTGAGAGGAACGGGGTGGGAGGGGAGGAGGGGGAGGAGAGAGGAGAGGAGGTGGCGGGGGAGGGGAGGATAGGATAGGATAGGGCGGGAGCATAGGGGAGGGGAAGTAAAGGAGAAGGAGGGGAGTTGAGGGGAAGAGAGCGAGGGGAGGGGAGGGGAGGGGAGGGGAAGAGGGGAGGGGAGGAGAGGTTGTTCTCTCTACTCCCTGGTCTCCTGCTGAGCTGCCATGCATGTCTGTTGACAGCCACCTTTACCTCTTACCTGAGTCCATCTACAGGTAGGAGAGGAGACAGCAGCTAAAGGACATAGGAGAGGAGACAGCTACAGGACATAGGAGAGGAGACAGCTACAGAACATAGGAGAGGAGACAGCTACAGGACATAGGAGAGGAGACAGCTACAGGACATAGGAGAGGAGACAGCTACAGGACATAGGAGAGGAGACAGCTACAGAACATAGGAGAGGAGACAGCTACAGGACATAGGAGAGGAGACAGCTACAGGACATAGGAGAGGAGACAGCTACAGAACATGGGAGAGGAGACAGCTACAGGACATAGGAGAGGAGACAGCTACAGGACATAGGAGAGGAGACAGCTACATAACATAGGAGAGGAGACAGCTACAGGACATAGGAGAGAGACAGCTACAGGACATAGGAGAGGAGACAGCTACAGGACATAGGAGAGGAGACAGCTACAGGACATAGGAGAGGAGACAGCTACAGGACATAGGAGAGGAGACAGCTACAGGACATAGGAGAGGAGACAGCTACAGGACATAGGAGAGGAGACAGCTACAGGACATAGGAGAGGAGACAGCTACAGGACATAGGAGAGGAGACAAACATTTCACGCTGTCTGTCTGTCCATTTCTATGGTGCTATTATGAATTCTAAGACTTGGGCACCTTTATATTTTTAATAAACAACAATAACAAATAAGATAATTATAATTAGACTAATTATGCGAGTTAAACCTCCATTATGCAAATCAGAATGCAACAATGGAGCAGGTTACAGGTATACTGTGTTGCTTTAGAGCAGTTCTCTTCTTTTCACACTTTGATTCATTTCAACATGTCCATCATGTGATTCCAGCTCAACAACAACAACATCATGAACAATCACAAGTTCTGTCTGACGTTCGGTCTGCCTGGTGTCTGAATGTAGTGTGTTCTACCTCCATTTAGTTCTGTCTGACCATGTTCGGTCTGAATGTAGTGTGTTCTACCTCCATTTAGTTCTGTCTGACCATGTTCGGTCTGAATGTAGTGTGTTCTACCTCCATTTAGTTCTGTCTGACCATGTTCGGTCTGAATGTAGTGTGTTCTACCTCCATTTAGTTCTGTCTGACCATGTTCGGTCTGAATGTAGTGTGTTCTACCTCCATTTAGTTCTGTCTGACCATGTTCCTCCATTTAGGTCTGAATGTTCGGTCTGAGTGTGTTCTACCTCCATTTAGTTCTGTCTGACCATGTTCGGTCTGAATGTAGTGTGTTCTACCTCCATTTAGTTCTGTCTGACCATGTTCGGTCTGCATGTAGTGTGTTCTACCTCCATTTAGTTCTGTCTGACCATGTTCGGTCTGAATGTAGTGTGTTCTACCTCCATTTAGTTCTGTCTGACCATGTTCGGTCTGAATGTAGTGTGTTCTACCTCCATTTAGTTCTGTCTGACCATGTTCGGTCTGAATGTAGTGTGTTCTACCTCCATTTAGTTCTGGCTGATGTTCTGTCTGACCATGTTCGGTCTGCATGTAGTGTGTTCTACCTCCATTTAGTTCTGTCTGACCATGTTCGGTCTGCATGTAGTGTGTTCTACCTCCATTTAGTTCTGTCTGACCATGTTCGGTCTGCATGTAGTGTGTTCTACCTCCATTCAGTATATGATGTTTACCAGGGTTGGGGTAAATTACATTTTAATTGCAGTCGATTCAGGAAATACACTGAAATTCCAATTATTTTCAATGCTTTTCAGTGACGAACATTTGCAAATGGTATTGGAATTTGGTTTATTTTCTGAATTGACTGGAATTTAAATGGAATCGATCCCAACCCTGATGTTTACAAATCCAGTAAGCATCCCAATCTCCAGTAAAAATACGACAGTGTCTTTCTGTCAACATGTGCCACACGGCTCAGGAATAGGAAAAGGGAAGTGACATGCATTACAGGCTGCAGCCCGACAGCCCTGTGTGGCCATGTGATAAGCTTGGCTCTAAATCAGCGTGAAAGGAAAGAAATAGAGTGTTGAAATAAGAGAGGTGACCTCAGCTGCTGTGAAGGAAGGGTTCTGTCTGTCTGTCTGGTCTGGTCTGGTCTGGTCTGGTCTGGTCTGGTCTGGTCTGGTCTGGTCTGTCTGTCTGTCTGTCTGTCTGTCTGTCTGTCTGTCTGTCTGTCTGTCTGTCTGTCTGTCTGGTCTGGTCTGGTCTGGTCTGGTCTGGTCTGTCTGGTCTGTCTGTCTGTCTGTCTGTCTGTCTGTCTGTCTGTCTGTCTGTCTGGTCTGGTCTGTCTGTCTGTCTGTCTGTCTGTCTGTCTGTCTGTCTGTCTGTCTGTCTGTCTGTCTGTCTGTCTGTCTGTCTGTCTGTCTGTCTGTCTGTCTGTCTGTCTGTCTGTCTGTCTGTCTGTCTGTCTGCCAATAAACAGTTGAAGTCGGAAGTTTACATACACCTTAGCCAAATACATTTAAACTCAGTTTTTCATAATTCCTGATATTTAAATCCTAGTAAAAATGCCCTATCTTAGATTACTTTATTTTAAGAATGTGAAATGTCAGAATAAAAGTAGAGAGAATGATTTATTTAAGCTTTTATTTCTTTCATCACATTCCCAGTGGGTCAGAAATGTACATACACTCAATTAGTATTTGGTATTATTGCCTTTAAATTGTTTAACTTGGGTCAAAAGTTTCGGGTAGCCTTCCACAAGCTTCCCACAATAAGTTGGGTGAATTTTGTCTCATTCCTCCTGACAGAGCTGGTGTAACTGAGTCAGGTTTGTAGGCCTCCTGGCTTGGACACGCTTTATCAGTTCTGCCCACAAATGTTCTATAGGATTGAGGTCAGGACTTTGTGATGGCCACTCCAATACCTTGACTTTGTTGTCCTGAAGCCATTCTACCACAACTTTGGAAGTATGCTTGGTGTCCATTTGTAAGACCCATTTGCGACCAAGCTTTAACTTCCTGACTGATGTCTTGAGATGTTGCTTCAATATAACCACATCATTTTCCTGCCTCATGATGCCATCTATTATGTGAAGTGCACCAGTCCCTCCTGCAGCAAAGTAACCCCACAACATGATGCTTCCACCCCCCGTGCTTCACGGTTAGGATGGTGTTCTTTGGCTTGCAAGTCTACCCCTTTTTCCTCCGAACATAACGATGGTCATTATGGCCAAACAGTTTCATCAGACCAGAGGGTATTTCTCCAAAAAGTACGATATTTGTCCCCATATCCAGTTGCAAAGTCTACAAAAAAAATATATTTTGATTTTCCCATGATGTCAAGCAAAGAGGCAATGAGTTTGAAGGTAGGCCTTGACATTGGGGCGGCAGGGTAGCCTAGTTGTTAGAGTGTTGGACTAGTAACAGAAAGGTTGCAAGTACAAATCCCCGAGCTGACAAGGTACAAATCTGTCCTTCTGCTCCCGAACAGTCAGTTAACCCACTGTTTCTAGGGCGTCATTGAAAATAAGAATTTGTTCTTAACTGACTTGCCTAGTTAAATAAAGGTAAAATTACAAATTAAAAAATACACTGCTCGAAAAAATAAAGGGAATACTTAAACAACACAATGTAACTCCAAGTCAATCACACTTCTGTGAAATCAAACTGTCCACTTAGGAAGCAACACTGATTGACAATAAATGTCACATGCTGTTGTGCAAATGGAATCGACAACAGGTGGAAATTATATGCAATTAGCAAGACACCCCCGCAAATTCGCCACTGGTGCCCTGTGCTCTTCGCGGATGAAAGCAGGTTCACACTGAGACCGGTTTGGCGGTGGGTCAGTCATGGTGTGGGGTGGCATTTCTTTGGGGGCCGCACAGCCCTCCATGTGCTCGCCAGAGGTAGCCCGACTGCCATTAGGTACCGAGATGAGATCCTCAGACCCCTTGTGAGACCATATGCTGGTGCGGTTGGCCCTGGGTTCCTCCTAATGCTAGACCTCATGTGGCTGGAGTATGTCAGCAGTTCCTGCAAGAGGAAGGCATTGATGCTATGGACTAGCCTTCCCGTTCCCCAGACCTGAATACAATTCCATACAATTCCGCTCCATCCACCAACGCCACGTTGCACCACAGACTGTCCAGGAGTTGGCGGATGCTTTAGTCCAGGTCTGGGAGGAGATCCCTCAGGAGACCATCCGCCACCTCATCAGGAGCATGCCCAGGCGTTGTAGGGAGGTCATACAGGCACGTGGAAGCCACACACACTACTGAGCCTCAATTTGACTTGTTTTAAGGACATTACATCAAAAGTTGGATCAGCCTGTAGTGTGGTTTTCCACTTTAATTTTGAGTGTGGCTCCAAATCCAGACCTCCATGGGTTGATACATTTGATTTCCATTGATAATTTGTGTGTAATTTTGTTGTCGGCACATTCAACTATGTAAAGAAAAAAGTATTTAAAAATAATATTTCATTCATTCAGATCTCGGATGTGTTATTTTTTTTTTGAGCAGGGGGACAGGTACACCTCCAATTGACTCAAATTATGTCAATTAGCTTATCAGAAGCTTCTAAAGCTTCTTCTAAAGCTGTTTAAAGGCACAGGCAACTGTGTAAACTTCTGACCCACTGGAATTGTGATACAGTCAATTATAAGTGAAATAATCTGTCTGTAAACTATTGTTGGAAAAATTACTTGTGTCATGCACAAAGTAGTTGTCCTCACCGACTTGAAAAAACTACAGTTTGTTAACAAGATATTTGTGGAGTGGTTGAAAAACAAGTTTTAATGACTCCAACCTAAGTGTATGTAAACTAGTTTTAATGACTCCAATCTAAGTGTATGTAAACTAGTTTTAATGACTCCAATCTAAGTGTATGTAAACTAATTTTAATGACTCCAATCTAAGTGGATGTAAACTAGTTTTAATGACTCCAACCTAAGTGTATGTAAACTAGTTTTAATGACTCCAATCTAAGTGGATGTAAACTAGTTTTAATGACTCCAATCTAAGTGGATGTAAACTAGTTTTAATGACTCCAACCTAAGTGTATGTAAACTAGTTTTAATGACTCCAACCTAAGTGTATGTAAACTAGTTTTAATGACTCCAATCTAAGTGTATGTAAACTAGTTTTAATGACTCCAACCTAAGTGTATGTAAACTAGTTTTAATGACTCCAATCTAAGTGTATGTAAACTAGTTTTAATGACTCCAACCTAAGTGTATGAAAACAAGTTTTAATGACTCCAACCTAAGTGTATGTAAACTAGTTTTAATGACTCCAACCTAAGTGTATGTAAACTAGTTTTAATGACTCCAACCTAAGTGTATGTAAACTAGTTTTAATGACTCCAACCTAAGTGTATGTAAACTAGTTTTAATGACTCCAACCTAAGTGGATGTAAACTAGTTTTAATGACTCCAACCTAAGTGGATGTAAACTAGTTTTAATGACTCCAATCTAAGTGTATGTAAACTAGTTTTAATGACTCCAATCTAAGTGTATGTAAACTAGTTTTAATGACTCCAATCTAAGTGTATGTAAACTAGTTTTAATGACTCCAATCTAAGTGTATGTCAACTAGTTCTAATGACTCCAACCTAAGTGTATGTAAACTAGTTTTAATGACTCCAATCTAAGTGTATGTAAACTAGTTTTAATGACTCCAACCTAAGTGTATGTAAACTAGTTTTAATGACTCCAACCTAAGTGTATGTAAACTAGTTTTAATGACTCCAATCTAAGTGTATGTAAACTAGTTTTAATGACTCCAACCTAAGTGTATGTAAACTAGTTTTAATGACTCCAACCTAAGTGTATGTAAACTAGTTTTAATGACTCCAATCTAAGTGTATGTAAACTAGTTTTAATGACTCCAACCTAAGTGTATGTAAACTAGTTTTAATGACTCCAACCTAAGTGTATGTAAACTAGTTTTAATGACTCCAACCTAAGTGTATGTAAACTAGTTTTAATGACTCCAATCTAAGTGTATGTAAACTAGTTTTAATGACTCCAATCTAAGTGTATGTAAACTAGTTTTAATGACTCCAACCTAAGTGTATGTAAACTAGTTTTAATGACTCCAACCTAAGTGTATGTAAACTAGTTTTAATGACTCCAACCTAAGTGTATGTAAACTAGTTTTAATGACTCCAATCTAAGTGTATGTAAACTAGTTTTAATGACTCCAACCTAAGTGTATGTAAACTAGTTTTAATGACTCCAATCTAAGTGTATGTAAACTAGTTTTAATGACTCCAACCTAAGTGTATGTAAACTAGTTTTAATGACTCCAACCTAAGTGTATGTAAACTAGTTTTAATGACTCCAACCTAAGTGTATGTAAACTAGTTTTAATGACTCCAACCTAAGTGTATGTAAACTAGTTTTAATGACTCCAACCTAAGTGTATGTAAACTAGTTTTAATGACTCCAACCTAAGTGTATGTAAACTAGTTTTAATGACTCCAACCTAAGTGTATGTAAACTAGTTTTAATGACTCCAACCTAAGTGTATGTAAACTAGTTTTAATGACTCCAACCTAAGTGTATGTAAACTAGTTTTAATGACTCCAACCTAAGTGGATGTAAACTAGTTTTAATGACTCCAACCTAAGTGGATGTAAACTAGTTTTAATGACTCCAATCTAAGTGTATGTAAACTAGTTTTAATGACTCCAATCTAAGTGTATGTAAACTAGTTTTAATGACTCCAATCTAAGTGTATGTAAACTAGTTTTAATGACTCCAATCTAAGTGTATGTCAACTAGTTCTAATGACTCCAACCTAAGTGTATGTAAACTAGTTTTAATGACTCCAATCTAAGTGTATGTAAACTAGTTTTAATGACTCCAACCTAAGTGTATGTAAACTAGTTTTAATGACTCCAACCTAAGTGTATGTAAACTAGTTTTAATGACTCCAATCTAAGTGTATGTAAACTAGTTTTAATGACTCCAACCTAAGTGTATGTAAACTAGTTTTAATGACTCCAATCTAAGTGTATGTAAACTAGTTTTAATGACTCAATCTAAGTGTATGTAAACTAGTTTTAATGACTCAACCTAAGTGTATGTAAACTAGTTTTAATGACTCCAACCTAAGTGTATGTAAACTAGTTTTAATGACTCCAACCTAAGTGTATGTAAACTAGTTTTAATGACTCCAATCTAAGTGTATGTAAACTAGTTTTAATGACTCCAATCTAAGTGTATGTAAACTAGTTTTAATGACTCCAACCTAAGTGTATGTAAACTAGTTTTAATGACTCCAACCTAAGTGTATGTAAACTAGTTTTAATGACTCCAACCTAAGTGTATGTAAACAGTTTTAATGACTCCAATCTAAGTGTATGTAAACTAGTTTTAATGACTCCAACCTAAGTGTATGTAAACTAGTTTTAATGACTCCAATCTAAGTGTATGTAAACTAGTTTTAATGACTCCAACCTAAGTGTATGTAAACTAGTTTTAATGACTCCAACCTAAGTGTATGTAAACTAGTTTTAATGACTCCAACCTAAGTGTATGTAAACTAGTTTTAATGACTCCAACCTAAGTGTATGTAAACTAGTTTTAATGACTCCAACCTACGTGTATGTAAACTAGTTTTAATGACTCCAACCTAAGTGTATGTAAACTAGTTTTAATGACTCCAACCTAAGTGTATGTAAACTAGTTTTAATGACTCCAACCTAAGTGTATGTAAACTAGTTTTAATGACTCCAACCTAAGTGTATGTAAACTAGTTTTAATGACTCCAATCTAAGTGTATGTAAACTAGTTTTAATGACTCCAACCTAAGTGTATGTAAACTAGTTTTAATGACTCCAACCTAAGTGTATGTAAACTAGTTTTAATGACTCCAACCTAAGTGTATGTAAACTAGTTTTAATGACTCCAACCTAAGTGTATGTAAACTAGTTTTAATGACTCCAACCTAAGTGTATGTAAACTAGTTTTAATGACTCCAACCTAAGTGTATGTAAACTAGTTTTAATGACTCCAACCTAAGTGTATGTAAACTAGTTTTAATGACTCCAATCTAAGTGTTGATCTACTGTAACATACAGACAGACACCTACAGATCTACTGTTGAATACAGACAGACACCTACAGATCTACTGTTGAATTCATACAGACACCTACAGATCTACTGTTGAATTCAGACAGACACCTACAGATCTACTGTTGAATTCATACAGACACCTACAGATCTACTGTTGAATTCATACAGACAGACACCTACAGATCTACTGTTGAATACAGACAGACACCTACAGATCTACTGTTGAATACAGACAGACACCTACAGATCTACTGTTGAATTCATACAGACACCTACAGATCTACTGTTGAATTCATACAGACAGACACCTACAGATCTACTGTAACATACAGACAGACACCTACAGATCTACTGTTGAATACAGACAGACACCTACAGATCTACTGTTGAATTCATACAGACAGACACCTACAGATGTACTGTTACATACAGACACCTACAGATCTACTGTTACATACAGACAGACACCTACAGATCTACTGTTGAATACATACAGACACCTACAGATCTACTGTTACATACAGACAGACACCTACAGATCTACTGTTACAGACAGACAGACACCTACAGATCTACTGTTGAATACAGACAGACACCTACAGATCTACTGTTACATACAGACAGACACCTACAGATCTACTGTTGAATTCATACAGACACCTACAGATCTACTGTTGAATACATACAGACACCTACAGATCTACTGTTACATACAGACAGACACCTACAGATCTACTGTTACAGACAGACACCTACAGATCTACTGTTACATACAGACAGACAGACACCTACAGATCTACTGTTACAGACAGACACCTACAGATCTACTGTTACATACAGACAGACACCTACAGATCTACTGTTACATACATACAGACACCTACAGATCTACTGTTGAATACAGACAGACACCTACAGATCTACTGTTACATACAGACAGACACCTACAGATCTACTGTTACAGACAGACAGACACCTACAGATATACTGTTACATACAGACAGACACCTACAGATATACTGTTACATACAGACAGACACCTACAGATCTACTGTTACAGACAGACAGACACCTACAGATCTACTGTTGAATACAGACAGACACCTACAGATCTACTGTTACATACAGACAGACACCTACAGATCTACTGTTACAGACAGACAGACACCTACAGATCTACTGTTACAGACAGACAGACACCTACAGATCTACTGTTGAATACAGACAGACACCTACAGATCTACTGTTACATACAGACACCTACAGATCTACTGTTACATACAGACAGACACCTACAGATCTACTGTTACAGACAGACAGACACCTACAGATCTACTGTTACAGACAGACACCTACAGATCTACTGTTACATACAGACAGACACCTACAGATCTACTGTTACATACAGACAGACACCTACAGATCTACTGTTACAGACAGACACCTACAGATCTACTGTTGAATTCATACAGACACCTACAGATCTACTGTTACAGACAGACACCTACAGATCTACTGTTGAATACAGACAGACACCTACAGATCTACTGTTGAATACAGACACCTACAGATCTACTGTTACATACAGACAGACACCTACAGATCTACTGTTACATACAGACAGACAGACAGACACCTACAGATCTACTGTTGAATACAGACAGACACCTACAGATCTACTGTTGAATACAGACAGACAGACAGACACCTACAGATCTACTGTTGAATACAGACAGACACCTACAGATCTACTGTTACATACAGACAGACACCTACAGATCTACTGTTACATACAGACAGACACCTACAGATCTACTGTTACAGACAGACACCTACAGATCTACTGTTGAATACAGACAGACACCTACAGATCTACTGTTGAATTCATACAGACACCTACAGATCTACTGTTGAATTCATACAGACAGACACCTACAGATCTACTGTTGAATACAGACAGACACCTACAGATCTACTGTTGAATACAGACAGACACCTACAGATCTACTGTTGAATTCATACAGACAGACACCTACAGATCTACTGTTACATACAGACAGACACCTACAGATCTACTGTTGAATACAGACAGACACCTACAGATCTACTGTTGAATTCATACAGACAGACACCTACAGATGTACTGTTACATACAGACACCTACAGATCTACTGTTACATACAGACAGACACCTACAGATCTACTGTTGAATACAGACAGACACCTACAGATCTACTGTTGAATACATACAGACACCTACAGATCTACTGTTACATACAGACAGACACCTACAGATCTACTGTTACATACAGACAGACACCTACAGATCTACTGTTGAATACAGACAGACACCTACAGATCTACTGTTACATACAGACAGACACCTACAGATCTACTGTTGAATTCATACAGACACCTACAGATCTACTGTTGAATACATACAGACACCTACAGATCTACTGTTACATACAGACAGACACCTACAGATCTACTGTTACAGACAGACACCTACAGATCTACTGTTACATACAGACAGACACCTACAGATCTACTGTTACAGACAGACACCTACAGATCTACTGTTACATACAGACAGACACCTACAGATCTACTGTTACAGACAGACACCTACAGATCTACTGTTACATACAGACAGACAGACACCTACAGATCTACTGTTACATACAGACAGACACCTACAGATCTACTGTTACATACAGACAGACACCTACAGATCTACTGTTACATACATACAGACACCTACAGATCTACTGTTGAATACAGACAGACACCTACAGATCTACTGTTACATACATACAGACACCTACAGATCTACTGTTGAATACAGACAGACACCTACAGATATACTGTTACATACAGACAGCTACAGATCTACTGTTACATACAGACAGACACCTACAGATCTACTGTTGAATACAGACAGACACCTACAGATCTACTGTTACATACAGACAGACACCTACAGATCTACTGTTACATACAGACAGACACCTACAGATCTACTGTTACAGACAGACAGACACCTACAGATCTACTGTTACAGACAGACAGACACCTACAGATCTACTGTTACAGACAGACACCTACAGATCTACTGTTACAGACAGACACCTACAGATCTACTGTTACATACAGACAGACACCTACAGATCTACTGTTACATACAGACAGACACCTACAGATCTACTGTTACATACAGACAGACACCTACAGATCTACTGTTACAGACAGACACCTACAGATCTACTGTTGAATTCATACAGACACCTACAGATCTACTGTAACAGACAGACAGACACCTACAGATCTACTGTTGAATACAGACACCTACAGATCTACTGTTACATACAGACAGACACCTACAGATCTACTGTTACATACAGACAGACAGACAGACACCTACAGATCTACTGTTGAATACAGACAGACACCTACAGATCTACTGTTGAATACAGACAGACACCTACAGATCTACTGTTACATACAGACAGACACCTACAGATCTACTGTTACATACAGACAGACAGACAGACACCTACAGATCTACTGTTGAATACAGACAGACACCTACAGATCTACTGTTACATACAGACAGACACCTACAGATCTACTGTTACATACAGACAGACACCTACAGATCTACTGTTTCATACAGACAGACAGACAGACACCTACAGATCTACTGTTGAATACAGACAGACACCTACAGATCTACTGTTACATACATACAGACAGACAGACACCTACAGATCTACTGTTGAATACAGACAGACACCTACAGATCTACTGTTACAGACAGACACCTACAGATCTACTGTTACATACAGACAGACACCTACAGATCTACTGTTACATACAGACAGACACCTACAGATCTACTGTTGAATACAGACAGACACCTACAGATCTACTGTAACAGACAGACACCTACAGATCTACTGTAACATACAGACAGACACCTACAGATCTACTGTTGAATACAGACAGACACCTACAGATCTACTGTTGAATTCATACAGACATCTACAGATCTACTGTTGAATACAGACAGACACCTACAGATCTACTGTTACAGACAGACACCTACAGATCTACTGTTGAATTCATACAGACACCTACAGATCTACTGTTACAGACAGACACCTACAGATCTACTGTTGAATACAGACAGACACCTACAGATCTACTGTTGAATACAGACACCTACAGATCTACTGTTACATACAGACAGACACCTACAGATCTACTGTTACATACAGACAGACAGACAGACACCTACAGATCTACTGTTGAATACAGACAGACACCTACAGATCTACTGTTGAATACAGACAGACACCTACAGATCTACTGTTGAATACAGACAGACACCTACAGTTCTACTAAAAGCCTTGATGTTCGTCAGTCCACAGTGAGACACATTGTCTATAAATGGAGAAAGTTCGCACTGTTGCTACTCTCCCTAGGAGTGGTCGTCCTGCAAAGATGACTGCAAGAGGACAGAACAGAATGTTCAATGAGGCTTAGAAGAATCCTAGAGAGTCGGCTAAAGACTTACAGAAATCTCTGGAACACGCTAACATCTCTGTTGACGAGTCTACGATACGTAAAACACTAAACAAGAGTGGTGTTCATGGGAGGACACCACGGAAGAAGCCACTGCTGTCCAAAAGAAAAAACATTGCTGCACGTCTGAAGTTTGCAAACGTGCATCTGAATGTTCCACAACGCTTCTGGCAAAATATTCTGTGGACAGATGAAACTATAGTTGGTTGTTTGGAAGGAACACACAACACTATGTGTGGAGAAACAAAGGCACAGCACACCAACATCAACACCTCATCCCAACTGTAAAGTATGCTAGAGGGAGTATCACGGTTTGCTTTGCTGCCTCAGGGCCTGGACAGCTTGCTATCATCAACGGAAAAATACATTCCCAAGTGTATCAAGACATTTTGCAGGAGAATGTTAGGCTACCTGTCCGCCAATTGAAGCTCAACAGAAGTTGGGTGATGCAACAGGAAAACGACCCAAAACACAGAAGTAAATCAACAACAGAATGACTTCAACAGAAGAAAATACGCCTTCTGGACTGGCCCAGTCAGAGTCCTGACCTCAACCAAAGTGGCCCAGCCTTCTGGAGTGGCCCAGTCAGAGTCCTGACCTCAACCAATACTGCATACTGCAGTTTGTCTCTCTGTCCTCTACACATTACACAAAGACATACTGCAGTTTGTCTCTCTGTCCTCTATACATTACACAAAGACATACTGCAGTTTGTCTCTCTGTCCTCTACACATTACACAAAGACATACTGCAGTTTGTCTCTCTGTCCTCTACACATTACACAAAGACATACTGCAGTTTGTCTCTCTGTCCTCTATACATTACACAAAGACATACTGCAGTTTGTCTCTCTGTCCTCTACACATTACACAAAGACATACTGCAGTTTGTCTCTGTCCTCTACACATTACACAAAGACATACTGCAGTTTGTTTGTCCAGACAGACATTTTAAAGAGAATAATTCTGTTATTTTGGCTTTGAAACTTCAAAACAAAAAGACAGAGTCGGGGTGTCGCTCGTCAGGAACACAAATTGTGTTTGTGAAAAGTATGTCTAAATCGCAGCGTTTTCTACGGCGTCGATAGCGAGGAAGGAGAGGAGAGTGGAACTTTAGAAAGGTAGTTCTACAAGACGTTGTAAACTGTGTAGGATTATATAGCTGACAAAGGAGAGAAATGGCACAATGTTGTAAACATTATCGTACACTCTCTCTCTTTTCTGCTTACAATTTCTGCCTCTTTTATAGTGTTTCTGTGTGGGCAGAAAATCCCCAACCACACTGCAGGTTATAGTGAGTTCAGTAGGGACGCTTTTTAAGAGCAATGGCTCCGTCTCAAATGACACCCTATTCCCAATATAGGGCTCTGGTCAAAAGTAGTGCACTATGTAGGGAATAGGGTGCCATGTGGGACCCTAGCAGATAAAAGGTGTGACCAGAACCCTTTCCATTTATAGTCTGTGGCTCAATGTGTTCCACTTCAGTATTAGTTTTGGAGATACAGACTCAATGTTCTCTAAAACACGCTTATATAAACGGAAGATTTGGACAAAAAAATGTTGGTCTCCTTTTGAACCAAGTCAACGACGAGGTTGGTTTATAATAAAGTTACATTTAAGTTTGTTGACGTCTCAATGTTGATTGAAGGTGTTTTCCCCGGAGGGACGTCATCTACGGATGAGAGAGACCGTAGCTCCTTATGTTTCTCAGTTGTCATTTATATATCTGTATGTCTAAGCAACACCAGGGCCCATTGTCCAAACTAGTGCACTATATAGGGAACTCAATCAATCAAATGCATTTATATAGCCCTTCTTACATCAGCTGATATATCAAAGTGCTGTACAGAAACCCAGCCTAAAACCCCAAACAGCAAGCAATGCAGGTGATTTACTGTACTGACCCCAGGAGGACAGGGGAGCAGGTGAATTACTGTACTGACCCCAGGAGGACAGAGGAACAGGTGATTTACTGTACTGACCCCAGGAGGACAGAGCAACAGGTGATTTACTGTACGGACCCCCGGAGGACAGAGCAACAGGTGATTTACTGTACTGACCCCAGGAGGACAGAGCAACAGGTGAATTACTGTACTGACCCCAGGAGGACAGAGCAACAGGTGATTTACTGTACTGACCCCAGGAGGACAGAGCAACAGGTGATTTACTGTACTGACCCCAGGAGGACAGAGGAACAGGTGAATTACTGTACTGACCCCCGGAGGACAGAGGAACAGGTGATTTACTGTACTGACCCCAGGAGGACAGAGGAACAGATGATTTACTGTACTGACCCCAGGAGGACAGAGGAACAGGTGATTTACTGTACTGACCCCAGGAGGACAGAGGAACAGGTGATTTACTGTACTGACCCCAGGAGGACAGAGGAACAGGTGATTTACTGTACTGACCCCAGGAGGACAGAGGAACAGGTGATTTACTGTACTGACCCCAGGAGGACAGAGGAACAGGTGATTTACTGTACTGACCCCAGGAGGACAGAGGAACAGGTGATTTACTGTACTGACCCCTGGAGGACAGAGGAACAGGTGATTTACTGTACTGACCCCAGGAGGACAGAGCAACAGGTGATTTACTGTACTGACCCCGGAGGACAGAGGAACAGGTGATTTACTGTACTGACCCCCGGAGGACAGAGGAACAGGTGATTTACTGTACTGACCCCAGGAGGACAGAGCAACAGGTGAATTACTGCACTGACCCCCGGAGGACAGAGGAACAGGTGAATTACTGCACTGACCCCAGGAGGACAGAGGAACAGGTGATTTACTGTACTGACCCCCGGAGGACAGAGGAACAGGTGAATTACTGTACTGACCCCAGGAGGACAGAGGAACAGGTGATTTACTGTACTGACCCCCGGAGGACAGAGGAACAGGTGATTTACTGTACTGACCCCCGGAGGACAGAGGAACAGGTGAATTACTGTACTGACCCCAGGAGGACAGAGCAACAGGTGATTTACTGTACTGACCCCCGGAGGACAGAGGAACAGGTGAATTACTGCACTGACCCCAGGAGGACAGAGGAACAGGTGATTTACTGTACTGACCCCCGGAGGACAGAGGAACAGGTGAATTACTGTACTGACCCCAGGAGGACAGAGGAACAGGTGATTTACTGTACTGACCCCCGGAGGACAGAGGAACAGGTGATTTACTGTACTGACCCCCGGAGGACAGAGGAACAGGTGAATTACTGTACTGACCCCAGGAGGACAGAGCAACAGGTGATTTACTGTACTGACCCCAGGAGGACAGAGGAACAGGTGAGCAATAGATCATGGATAATAGAGAAACAATCGGTAATAATTGTATCTCGTCACAGCCCTTGGTCACTAAATGTTGTTTCCACATCTCTTCATAATTAGCACATTGCATAATGAGCCGAGTGTTTTCTGAGGTAATGAAAGAGATGAAGGTATAATGAGAATAAGGTATGAAGTGGTTTTCCTATTTGTGAGACGCTGGGAAGCTAACCGTCTGACGGTCTGTCACCTGTAACTAGACTACAAGGTTTATTTTGTGTGCCTGTTTTTCTAATGAAATCAGGGTAAAGCAGAGACACATGCAGCCCCAGGGTATTCGGGTTATTTACCTCAGCATGAAACAGCTCTTTTCTTGGAGAGAATAGCTGTTTTCTAGCATTGAAATATAGGGACTAAAGGCTATAAAACTGAATGTGTTTTCTTTAAATTCGTGTCTTCCTTATT
>NC_060186.1:4693375-4713375 GCF_021184085.1 Oncorhynchus gorbuscha
TTATTGGTCACATATTCAGTAGATGTTATTGGTCACATATTCAGTAGATGTTATTGGTCACATATTTAGTAGATGTTATTGGTCACATATTCAGTAGATGTTATTGGTCACATATTCAGTAGATGTTATTGGTCACATATTCAGTAGATGTTATTGGTCACATACACGTATTTAGTATTTAGTAGATGTTATTGGTCACATATTCAGTAGATGTTATTGGTCACATATTCAGTAGATGTTATTGGTCACATATTTAGTAGATGTTATTGGTCACATATTCAGTAGATGTTATTGGTCACATATTTAGTAGATGTTATTGGTCACATACACATATTCAGTAGATGTTATTGGTCACATATTCAGTAGATGTTATTGGTCACATATTCAGTAGATGTTATTGGTCACATATTTAGTAGATGTTATTGGTCACATACACGTATTCAGTATTCAGTAGATGTTATTGGTCACATATTCAGTAGATGTTATTGGTCACATATTTAGTAGATGTTATTGGTCACATACACGTATTCAGTATTTAGTAGATGTTATTGGTCACATACACGTATTTAGTATTTAGTAGATGTTATTGCTGGTGTAGAGAAATGCTTGTAAAGATCAAGTTGACTTCCTGTGTCGAAATGCGAGCTAAGATCTACCGCTCCGATGTGTTTCTAAACGTGATTTTAAAAAACGGAAGCCGATGCAACACTGACCAATTACAAACAGTTCTGTAGCAATGAGGTTTGAGCAGGAAGCTACAGGCCCAATACATTATCACTGCACATTGGCTAAGCTCCAATGAGGTTTGAGCAGGAAGCTACAGGTCCAATACATTATCATTGCACATTGGCTAAGCTCCAATGAGGTTTGAGCAGGAAGCTACAGGTCCAATACATTATCATTGCACATTGGCTAAGCTCCAATGAGGTTTGAGCAGGAAGCTACAGGCCCAATACATTATCACTGCACATTGGCTAAGCTCCAATGAGGTTTGAGCAGGAAGCTACAGGTCCAATACATTATCATTGCACATTGGCTAAGCTCCAATGAGGTTTGAGCAGGAAGCTACAGGCCCAATACATTATCATTGCACATTGGCTAAGCTCCAATGAGGTTTGAGCAGGAAGCTACAGGTCCAATACATTATCATTGCACATTGGCTAAGCTCCAATGAGGTTTGAGCAGGAAGCTACAGGCCCAATACATTATCATTGCACATTGGCTAAGCTCCAATGAGGTTTGAGCAGGAAGCTACAGGCCCAATACATTATCATTGCACATTGGCTAAGCTCCAATGAGGTTTGAGCAGGAAGCTACAGGCCCAATACATTATCACTGCACATTGGCTAAGCTCCAATGAGGTTTGAGCAGGAAGCTACAGGCCCAATACATTATCATTGCACATTGGCTAAGCTCCAATGAGGTTTGAGCAGGAAGCTACAGGCCCAATACATTATCATTGCACATTGGCTAAGCTCCAATGAGGTTTGAGCAGGAAGCTACAGGCCCAATACATTATCATTGCACATTGGCTAAGCTTCAATTGCCCTGCCAATGTTGTTCTTCTCAGGCCATTTCTAAATTAACTAAATGTTTAAATGTAGGTATATGTTCACACTGGTAATAGATCATTTGTTGTATTACTTGTGAGGCACAGTTGACTGGGCATAATTATTGTTCTTTTTTAAAACTGGGCTGATGGCGAGTCTGAGGGGAGGGAGGGAGCTGCGTCTCACCTGACTCACCCTCCACTCTCCCTCCCCTCTCCCTCCCTCAAACTCACCGTCCCTCCCCACTCCCTCCCTCCGACTCACCGTCCCTCCCCTCTCCCTCCCCTCTCCCTCCCTCAAACTCACCGTCCCTCCACACTCCCTCCCTCCGACTCACTGTCCCTCCCCTCTCCCTCCCCTCTCCCTCCCCTCTCCCTCCCTCCAACACACCGTCCCTCCCCACTCCCTCCCCTCTCCCTCCCCTCTCCCTCCCCTCTCCCTCCCCACTCCCTCCCCTCTCCCTCCCCTCTCCCTCCCTCCAACACACCGTCCCTCCCCACTCCCTCCCCTCTCCCTCCCCTCTCCCTCCCCACTCCCTCCCCTCTCCCTCCCTCTCCCTCCCTCCAACACACCGTCCCTCCCCACTCCCTCCCCTCTCCCTCCCCTCTCCCTCCCCTCCCTCCCCTCTCCCTCCCCTCTCCCTCCCTCCAACACACCATCCCTCCCCACTCCCTCCCCTCTCCCTCCCCTCTCCCTCCCCACTCCCTCCCCTCTCCTCCCCTCTCCCTCCCTCCAACACACCGTCCCTCCCCACTCCCTCCCCTCTCCCTCCCCTCTCCCTCCCCCTCCTCTCCCTCCCCTCTCCCTCCCTCCAACACACCTTCCCTCCCCACTCCCTCCCCCTCCCTCCCCTCTCCCTCCCCACTCCCTCCCCTCTCCCTCCCCTCTCCCTCCCTCCAACACACCGTCCCTCCCCACTCCCTCCCCTCTCCCTCCCCTCTCCCTCCCCCACTCCCTCCCCTCTCCCTCCCCTCTCCCTCCCTCCAACACACCGTCCCTCCCCTCCCTCCCCTCTCCCTCCCCTCTCCCTCCCTCCAACACACCGTCCCTCCCCACTCCCTCCCCTCTCCCTCCCCTCTCCCTCCCTCCAACACACCGTCCCTCCCCCTCCCTCCCCTCTCCCTCCCCTCTCCCTCCCCTCTCCCTCCCCACTCCCTCCCTCTCCCTCCCCCTCCCTCCCCCTCTCCCTCCCCTCTCCCTCCCCTCTCCCTCCCCCTCCCTCCCTCCCCTCTCCCTCCCCTCTCCCTCCCCTCTCCCTCCCCCTCCCTCCCCTCTCCCTCCCCTCTCCCTCCCCTCTCCCTCCCCACTCCCTCCCCTCTCCCTCCCCTCTCCCTCCCCTCTCCCTCCCCACTCCCTCCCTCTCCCTCCCCACTCCCTCCCCCTCTCCCTCCCCTCTCCCTCCCTCTCCCTCCCCACTCCCTCCCCCTCTCCCTCCCTCTCCCCTCCCCACTCCCTCCCTCTCCTCCCCTCTCCTCCCCTCTCCCTCCCCTCTCCCTCCCCACTCCCTCCCCTCTCCCTCCCCTCTCCCTCCCCACTCCCTCCCCTCTCCCTCCCCTCTCCCTCCCTCCAACACACCGTCCCTCCCCCCTCCCTCCCCCTCCCTCCCCTCCCTCCCTCCCCTCCCCTCTCCCTCCCCTCTCCCTCCCTCTCCCTCCCCTCCCCTCCCCTCTCCCTCCCCTCTCCCTCCCCCCCCTCTCCCTCCCTCTCCCTCCCCCTCCCTCCCCTCTCCCTCCCCTCTCCCTCCCCTCCAACCACCGTCCCTCCCCCTCTCCCTCCCCTCTCCCTCCCCTCTCCCTCCCCTCTCCCTCCCTCTCCCTCCCCTCTCCCTCCCTCCCCTCTCCCTCCCTCTCCCTCCCTCTCCCTCCCCTCTCCCTCCCTCCAACACACCCTCCCCCCTCTCTCCCTCCCCTCTCCCTCCCCTCCAACCTCCCACACCGTCCCTCCCCTCTCCCTCCCCTCTCCCTCCCCTCTCCCTCCCTCTCCCTCCTCCCTCTCCCTCCCCTCCCTCCCTCCCTCCCTCTCCCTCCCCTCTCCCTCCCCTCCCCTCCCCTCCCCCTCCCTCCCCCCTCCCCTCCCCTCCCACTCCTCCCCTCTCCCCTCCCCCTCCCTCCCCACTCCCTCCCCCACTCCCTCCCCCTCCCTCCCCTCCCCTCCCCTTCCCTCCCCCCTCCCTCCCCACTCCCTCCCCACTCCCTCCCCTCTCCTCCCCTCCTCCCTCCCTCCCCCTCTCCCTCCCTCCCCCCCTCTCCCTCCCCTCTCCCTCCCCTCTCCCTCCCTCTCCCTCCCCAGTCCCTCCCTCCCCTCCAACACACCCCTCCCCCTCCCTCTCCAACTCACCTCCCCCTCCCTCCCCTCTCCCTCCCCCTTCCCCTCCCCTCTCCCTCCCCCTCTCCCTCCCCTCTCCCTCCCCTCTCCCTCCCCTCTCCCTCCCCTCTCCCTCCCTCCCTCCCTCCCTCGGGGGTCCCCTCCCCCCCCTCTCCCTCTCCCTCTCCCTCCCCTCTCCCTCCCCTCTCCCTCCCCTCTCCCTCCCTCCCCTCCCCACTCCCTCCCCTCTCCCTCCCCTCTCCCTCCCCTCTCCCTCCCCTCCCCTCCCCTCCCCTCTCCCTCCCTCCCTCCCTCCCCTCCCCCTCTCCTCCCCTCTCCCTCCCCTCCTCCCTCCCCACTCCCTCCCCTCTCCCTCCCCTCTCCCTCCCCTCTCCCTCCCCTCTCCCTCCCCTCTCCCTCCCCTCTCCCTCCCCTCTCCCTCCCCTCTCCCTCTCCCTCCCTCTCCCTCACCCTCCCCTCTCCCTCCCCCTCTCCCTCCCCTCTCCCTCCCCTCTCCCTCCCCCCTCCCTCCCCCTCCCCTCTCCCTCCCCACTCCTTCCCCTCCCCACTCCCTCCCCAGCTCCCTCCCCCTCTCCCTCCCCTCTCCCCTCCCCTCCCCCTCCCTCCCCACTCCCTCCCCTCTCCCTCCCCCTCTCCCTCCCCTCCCCTCCCACTCCCTCCCCACTCCCTCCCCTCTCCCTCCCCACTCTCCCTCCCCTCCCCATCCCTCCCCTCTCCCTCCCTCTCCCTCCCCCCTCCTCCCTCCCCAAGTCCCTCCCCTCTCCCTCCCCTCTCCCTCCCCACTCCCTCCCCCTCTCCCTCCCTCCCCTCCCTCCCCCTCTCCCCCTCCCCTCTCCCTCCCCAGACCCTCCCCTCTCCCTCCCCTCTCCCTCCCCACTCCTCCCCTCTCCCTCCCCTCTCCCTCCCCTCCCTCCCCTCCCCTCCCCCTCTCCCTCCCCTCTCCCCCTCCCTCCCCCTCTCCCTCCCCTCTCCCTCCCTCTCCCTCCCCTCCTCCCCCTCTCCCTCCCCTCTCCCTCCCCTCTCCCTCCCCTCTCCCTCCCCCCCTCTCCCTCCCTCTCCCTCCCTCTCCCTCCCCCTCTCCCTCCCCTCTCCCTCCCCTCTCCCTCCCCTCTCCCTCCCTCTCCCTCCCCTCTCCTCCCCTCCCTCCCTCCCCTCTCCCTCCCCTCCCCTCCCCTCTCCCTCCCCTCTCCCCTCCCCCTCTCCCTCCCCTCTCCCTCCCCTCTCCCTCCCCTCCCCTCCCCTCCCCCTCTCCCTCCCTCCCTCTCCCTCCCCTCCCTCTCTCCCTCCCCTCCCCTCCCCTCTCCTCCCCTCCCTCCCTCCCCTCTCCCTCCCCTCCCCTCCCCTCTCCCTCCCTCTCCCCTCTCCCTCCCCTCCCCTCCCCTCTCCCTCCCTCTCCCTCCCTCTCCCTCCCCTCTCCCTCTCCCTCCCCTCCCCTCCCCCTCCCCTCTCCCTCCCTCTCCCTCCCCACTCCCTCCCCTCTCCCTCCCCCCTCCCTCCCTCCCTCCCTCCCTCCCTCCCCACTCTCCCTCCCCCCACTCCCTCCCCTCTCCCTCCCCTCCCCTCCCCACTCCCTCCCCTCCCTCCCTCCCCTCTCCCTCCCCTCCCTCCCCTCCCCACTCCCTCCCCTCCCTCCCTCTCCCTCCCCACTCCCTCCCCTCTCCCTCCCACTCCCTCCCCTCTCCCTCCCCTCCCTCCCTCCCTCTCCCTCCCTCCCCTCCCTCCCCCCTCTCCCTCCCCTCTCCCTCCCCTCCCTCCCCTCTCCCTCCCCTCTCCCTCCCTCTCTCCCTCCCTCTCCCCTCTCCCCCCCTCCCTCTCCCCCCTCTCCCTCCCCACTCCCCTCTCCCCTCTCCCTCCCCCCTCTCCCTCCCCTCCCTCCCCTCTCCCTCCCCTCCCTCTCCCTCCCCACTCCCTCTCCCTCCCCTCTCTCCCCTCTCCCTCCCCTCCCCTCCTCTCCCTCCCCTCCCACTCCCTCTCCCTCCCTCTCCCCCCCTCTCCCTCCCCTCTCCCTCCCCTCTCCCTCCCCTCTCCCTCCCCTCCCTCCCTCTCCCTCCCTCCCCTCCCTCCCTCCCCCCCTCTCCCTCCCTCCCCCCTCTCCCTCCCTCCCTCCCCTCTCCCTCCCCTCTCCCTCCCCTCTCCCTCCCCTCTCCCTCCCCCTCTCCCTCCCCTCTCCCTCCCCTCTCCCTCCCCACTCCCTCCCCCTCTCCCTCCCCTCTCCCTCCCCTCTCCCCTCCCCTCTCCCTCCCCCTCCCTCCCCCTCTCCCTCCCTCTCCCTCCCCTCCCTCCCCCCTCTCCCTCCCCAGCTCCCCTCCCTCCCCTCCCTCCCCTCTCCCTCCCTCCCTCCCTCTCCCTCCCCACTCCCTCCCCTCTCCCTCCCCTCTCCCTCCCCACTCCCTCCCCTCTCCCTCCCTCTCCCTCCCCTCTCCTCCCCCTCTCCCTCCCCCTCTCCCTCCCCTCCCCTCCCTCCCCTCTCCCTCCCCTCTCCCTCCCCTCTCCCTCCCCCTCCCTCCCTCCCTCCCCTCTCCTCCCCTCTCCCTCCCCTCTCCCTCCCCTCTCTCCTCCCTCTCCCTCCCCTCTCCCTCCCCTCCCTCCCTCCCCTCCCCACTCCCTCCCCTCTCCCTCCCCCTCTCCCTCCCCTCTCCCTCCCCCTCCCTCCCTCTCCCTCCCCCTCCCTCCCCTCTCCCTCCCCTCCCCTCCCCCTCTCCCTCCCCTCTCCCTCCCTCTCCCTCCCCTCTCCCTCCCCTCTCCCTCCCCTCTCCCTCCCCTCTCCCTCCCCTCTCCCTCCCCTCTCCCTCCCCTCTCCCTCCCCCCCAGTCCCTCCCTCCCTCCCTCCCTCTCCCTCTCCCTCCCCTCTCCCTCCCCTCCCTCCCCTCCCTCTCCCTCCCTCTCCCTCCCCTCTCCCTCCCCTCTCCCTCCCTCTCCCTCCCCTCTCCCTCCCCTCTCCCTCCCCTCTCCCTCCCCTCTCCCTCCCCTCTCCCTCCCTCCCTCCCCTCCCTCCCCCCCCTCTCCCTCCCCTCTCCCTCCCCTCTCCCTCCCCTCCCCTCCCCTCTCCCTCCCCTCTCCCTCCCCTCTCCCCTCCTCCCTCTCTCCCTCCCCTCTCCCCTCCTCTCCCTCCCCTCTCCCCCACTCCCCCTCTCCCTCCCCTCTCCCTCCCCTCTCCCTCCCTCTCTCCCTCCCTCCTCCCTCCCCTCTCCCTCCCCTCTCCCTCTCCCTCCCCTCTCCTCCCCTCTCCCTCCCCTCCCCTCTCCCTCCCCTCTCCCTCCCCAGCTCCCTCCCCTCTCCCTCCCTCTCCCTCCCCTCTCCCTCCCCCTCTCCCTCCCCTCTCCCTCCCCTCTCCCTCCCCTCTCCCTCCCCTCCCCCTCCCCCCACTCCCTCCCCTCTCCCTCCCCTCCCTCCCTCCCCACTCCTCCCCTCTCCCTCCCCTCTCCCTCCCCTCTCCCTCCCCTCTCCCTCCCCTCTCCCTCCCTCTCCCTCCCCTCTCCCTCCCCTCTCCCTCCCCTCTCCCTCCCTCTCTCCCTCCCTCCCTCCCTCCCCCTCTCCCTCCCCTCTCCCTCCCCCTCCCTCCCCACTCCCTCCCCTCTCCCTCCCCACCTCCCTCCCCTCCCCTCCCCTCCCCTCTCCCTCCCCTCTCCCTCCCCTCTCCCTCCCCTCTCCCTCCCCTCTCCCTCCCCCACTCCCTCCCCTCTCCCTCCCCTCTCCCTCCCCCTCCCTCCCCTCTCCCTCCCCTCCCCTCCCCTCTCCCTCCCCTCTCCCCTCCCTCTCCCTCCCCTCTCCCTCCCTCCTCCCTCCCTCCCTCCCACTCCCCCTCCCTCCCCTCTCCCTCCCCTCTCCTCCCCTCTCCCTCCCCCTCTCCCTCCCCCTCCCTCCCCTCCCCTCCCCCTCCCTCCCCACTCCCTCCCCTCTCCCTCCCCACTCCCTCCCCCTCTCCCTCCCCCTCTCCCTCCCCTCTCCCTCCCCCCTCCCTCCCCTCTCCCTCCCCCTCTCCCTCCCCTCCCTCCCCTCTCCCTCCCCTCTCCCTCCCCTCTCCCTCCCCTCTCCCTCCCCTCTCCCTCCCCCCTCCCCCTCTCCCCCCCTCTCCCTCCCCTCTCCCCTCTCCCCCTCTCCCTCCCCTCTCCCTCCCCCTCTCCCTCCCCTCTCCCTCCCCACTCTCCTCCCTCTCCCTCCCCTCTCCCTCCCCTCCCCTCTCCCTCCCCTCTCCCTCCCTCTCCCTCCCCTCTCCTCCCTCTCTCCCTCTCCCTCCCCTCTCCCTCCCCTCTCCCTCCCTCTCCCTCCCCTCTCCTCCCCCTCCCTCCCCTCTCCCTCCCCCTCTCCCTCCCCTCTCCCTCCCCACTCCCTCCCCCCTCTCCCTCCCCTCTCCCTCCCCTCTCCCTCCCCTCTCCCTCCCCTCTCCCTCCCTCTCCCTCCCCTCTCCCTCCCCTCTCCCTCCCCTCTCCCTCCCTCTCTCCCTCCCCACTCCCTCCCCTCCCTCCCCACTCCCTCCCTCTCCCTCCCCTCTCCCTCCCCTCTCCCTCCCTCTCCCCTCCCCTCTCCCTCCCTCCCCCCCACTCCCTCCCTCTCCCTCCCCCTCTCCCTCCCCTCTCCCTCCCCTCCCTCCCTCTCCCCCTCTCCCTCCCCACTCCCTCCCCTCTCCCTCCCCTCTCCCTCCCCCTCTCCCTCCCTCCCTCCCCCTCTCCCTCCCCTCCCTCCCCTCTCCCTCCCCTCTCCCTCCCCTCTCCCTCCCCTCTCCCTCCCCCTCTCCCTCCCCTCTCCCTCCCCCTCCCTCCTCCCCCCTCCCCTCCCCTCCCCTCTCCCTCTCCCTCCCCTCCCTCCCCTCCCTCCCTCCCCTCCCTCCCTCCCCTCTCCCTCCCCTCTCCCTCCCCTCTCCCTCCCCTCTCCCTCCCCTCCCTCCCCTCCCTCTCCCTCCCCTCTCCCTCCCCTCTCCCTCCCCTCCCCTCCCTCCCCTCTCCCTCCCCACTCCCTCCCCCCCTCTCCCTCCCCTCTCCCTCCCCTCTCCCTCCCCCTCCCTCCCCCTCTCCCTCCCCTCTCCCTCCCCTCTCCCTCCCCTCTCCCTCCCCCCTCTCCCTCCCCTCTCCCTCCCTCTCCCTCCCCTCTCCCTCCCCTCTCCCTCCCCCTCCCTCCTCCCTCCCCCCCTCCCTCCCCTCTCCCTCCCTCTCCCTCCCCTCTCCCTCCCCTCTCCCTCCCCTCTCCCTCCCCTCTCCCTCCCCTCTCCCTCCCCTCTCCCTCCCCTCCCTCCCCTCCCCTCTCCCTCCCCTCTCCCTCCCCTCCCTCCCTCTCCCTCCCCTCTCCTCCCCACTCCCTCCCCTCTCCCTCCCCACTCCCTCCCCTCTCCCTCCCCTCCCCTCTCCCTCCCCTCTCCCTCCCCTCTCCCTCCCCACTCCCTCCCCTCCCCTCTCCCTCCCCTCTCCCTCCCCACTCCCTCCCCTCTCCCTCCCCATACAGAATATTAGATATCAAGGAGTTCCTGCCCCTAAATATAATCAGTACCGGCCCCACTCCCTCCCCTCTCCCTCCCCTCTCCCTCCCCTCTCCCTCCCCTCTCCCTCCCCTTAAACTCTCCCTCCCCCTCTCCCTCCCCACTCTCCTCCCCACTCCCTCCCCTCTCCCTCCCTCCCCTCTCCCTTCCTCTCCCTCCCCTCTCCCTCCCCTCTCCCTCCCCTCTCCCTCCCCTCTCCCCTCCCCTCTCCCTCCCCTCCCTCCCTCCCTCCCCTCTCCTCCCCTCTCCCTCCCCTCTCCCTCCCATGTTGTTACTCCTTTGACCAGAGAAAGTTTCATGTTCCTTTGATATCATTATATTTTAAAGAGCTGTGCTTGAATTGGGCAGCAGCTCACCGGAGCTCAGTACCGACGCCTCAAAATGTTCTACTGCTTGAGCTCCTGTTCCTCATACAGAATATTAGATATCAAGGAGTTCCTGCACCTAAATATAATCAGTACCGGCACCCAAAATGAGTACCGGAACCTATTTCAGTCAAAGTCAAGAACTGAAAAAGACGCTAAGACACTAATAATAAGAAGGGAAGCTTATCAGAACGTTTTTCTAAACTCATTCAATGCAGCTGCAGTGCTGGTTGGTCTGGTAAGTGGAAGTAGGAGAACACGCTTTTTATGGTTTTATAAAAATGTTGAACAAAGTGTTGACCTGGCTGAGTAACAACTTAAACATGAATTTACTCATAAAACACAGCAGGTCTTTGTTGTACTCGCTGAGTCTTTCTCACTAGTTATGTTTTTAAACGTTTTTGAAATCTCACATCAGCTTCGCTGTGTGTTTGAGGAAACTGATCTAACACAGTGATCTGAGCTATCTGATTGGCCAGAGGTAGGCCTATAGGTGCCCTTGATTTGTTGTCTGTCGGGTAGTTGGAGGTTCACCTTCAGACGCATGACATGGTTCAAAATGGGAACACTTTGCCTTCCCGGCATCAGGGCTGCTGAATCAAGTGCACCTACCGCCAACAGGGCTGCTGAATCAAGTGCACCTACCGCCAACAGGGCTGCTGAATCAAGTGCACCTACCGCCAACAGGGCTGCTGAATCAAGTGCACCTACCGCCAACAGGGCTGCTGAATCAAGTGCACCTACCGCCAACAGGGCTGCTGAATCGAGTGCACCTACCGCCAACAGGGCTGCTGAATCAAGTGCACCTACCGCCAACAGGGCTGCTGAATCAAGTGCACCTACCGCCAACAGGGCTGCTGAATCAAGTGCACCTACCGTCAACAGGACAAGACAAAACTATGAACGCAAGGCTTTATTGTTGATTGGTGACCACTGCTCTATACTGTCTGAAACTACCTGGGTGGAGGATAGATGTCTCTATACTGTCTGAAACTACATGGGTGGAGGGTAGATGTCTCTCTATACTGTCTGAAACTACATGGGTGGAGGATAGATGTCTCTATACTGTCTGAAACTACATGGGTGGAGGGTAGATGTCTCTATACTGTTTGAAACTACATGGGTGTAGGATAGATGTCTCTCTATACTGTCTGAAACTACATGGGTGGAGGGTAGATGTCTCTATACTGTTTGGAACTACATGGGTGGAGGATAGATGTCTCTCTATACTGTCTGAAACTACATGGGTGTAGGGTAGATGTCTCTATACTGTTTGGAACTACATGGGTGTAGGGTAGATGTCTCTCTATACTGTTTGGAACTACATGGGTGTAGGGTAGATGTCTCTATACTGTTTGGAACTACATGGGTGTAGGGTAGATGTCTCTCTATACTGTCTGAAACTACATGGGTGTAGGGTAGATGTCTCTTTACTCATAAAGTATAAGGGTGAAGCTAAGGTAATTAGCTGACCTTGGTTCTCCCTTACCAGACCCAAAGCTATGAGGACAGTGAGGCGAACTCTATCCCACGCAGTTTCATCACACATCATTAACCCCTGCCACAGGAACTGCATTAACACAAGGAGACGGGCGATCAGACAGGCCTTGAAGCTCAGTTAGAACATTGAGCTCTATGGGGAAAGAGGAGGCGGGTTCATTGGAACACGTTGATTACAGGCTCTATGTGATTGTGTCTGGCCAGTCTGTCTCAAGGCCTCTGTTGAATGTGTTGTGAAAGTCAATTTCTGGCTTAGGACAGAGAGACAAAAGCCCTTCACAATTTTTCATTCCAGATTCATATCTCCCTCATCGATCTCTTGCTTCCTATCTCTTCTCTACTCTCCACCTTCATTTCCTCAATCTGTTCTGGTCCAAACCCAGTGGTCAGTAGGTCAGAGTAAACAGACTGAATCAAAGGAGAGGAGAGAGAGGAAGAGAGAGACCTCATCACTGTGACTGTATCTCTGTCTCTCTGTCTCTCTCCAAAGTGTTTGTCCACATCACTGTGTCTGTCTCTCTGTCTCTCTGTCTCTCTGTCTCACTCCACAGTGTTTGTCCACATCACTGTGTCTGTCTCTCTGTCTCTCTGTCTCTCTGTCTCTCTGTCTCACTCCACAGTGTTTGTCCACATCACTGTGTCTGTCTCTCTGTATCTCTGTCTCCATGTCTCTCTGTCTCTCTGTCTCTCTCCACAGTGTTTGTCTGTGTCCACGTCCCTGTATCTCTGTCTCCATGTCTCTCTGTCTCTGTCTCTCTCCACAGTGTTTGTCTGTGTCCACCTCCCTGTATCTCTGTCTCCATGTATCTCTGTCTCTCTGTCTCTCTGTCTCTCTCCACAGTGTTTGTCTGTGTCCACCTCCCTGTATCTCTGTCTCCATGTCTCTCTGTCTCTCTGTCTCTCTCCACAGTGTTTGTCTGTGTCCACCTCCCTGTATCTCTGTCTCCATGTCTCTCTGTCTCTCTGTCTCTCTGTCTCTCTCCACAGTGTTTGTCTGTGTCCACCTCCCTGTATCTCTGTCTCCATGTCTCTCTGTCTCTCTGTCTCTCTGTCTCTCTCCACAGTGTTTGTCTGTGTCCACCTCCCTGTATCTCTGTCTCCATGTCTCTCTGTCTCTCTGTCTCTCTGTCTCTCTCCACAGTGTTTGTCTGTGTCCACCTCCCTGTATCTCTGTCTCCATGTCTCTCTGTCTCTCTCTGTCTCTCTCCACAGTGTTTGTCTGTGTCCACCTCCCTATATCTCTGTCTCCATGTCTCTCTGTCTCTCTGTCTCTCTGTCTCTCTCCACAGTGTTTGTCTGTGTCCACCTCCCTGTATCTCTGTCTCCATGTCTCTCTGTCTCTCTGTCTCTCTCCACAGTGTTTGTCTGTGTCCACCTCCCTGTATCTCTGTCTCCATGTCTCTCTGTCTCTCTGTCTCTCTCCACAGTGTTTGTCTGTGTCCACCTCCCTGTATCTCTGTCTCCATGTCTCTCTGTCTCTCTGTCTCTCTGTCTCTCTCCACAGTGTTTGTCTGTGTCCACCTCCCTGTATCTCTGTCTCCATGTCTCTCTGTCTCTCTGTCTCTGTCTCTCTCCACAGTGTTTGTCTGTGTCCACCTCCCTGTATCTCTGTCTCCATGTCTCTCTGTCTCTCTGTCTCTCTCCACAGTGTTTGTCTGTGTCCACCTCCCTGTATCTCTGTCTCCATGTCTCTCTGTCTCGCTGTCTCTCTCCACAGTGTTTGTCTGTGTCCACCTCCTGTATCTCTGTCTCCATGTCTCTCTGTCTCTCTGTCTCTCTCCACAGTGTTTGTCTGTGTCCACCTCCCTGTATCTCTGTCTCCATGTCTCTCTGTCTCTCTGTCTCTCTGTCTCTCTCCAGAGTGTTTGTCTGTGTCCACCTCCCTGTATCTCTGTCTCCATGTCTCTCTGTCTCTCTGTCTCTCTCCACAGTGTTTGTCTGTGTCCACCTCCCTGTATCTCTGTCTCCATGTCTCTCTGTCTCTCTGTCTCTCTCAGAGTGTTTGTCTGGTCCACCTCCCTGTATCTCTGTCTCCATGTCTCTCTGTCTCGCTGTCTCTCTCCACAGTGTTTGTCTGTGTCCACCTCCCTGTATCTCTGTCTCCATGTCTCTCTGTCTCGCTGTCTCTCTCCACAGTGTTTGTCTGTGTCCACCTCCCTGTATCTCTGTCTCCATGTCTCTCTGTCTCTCTGTCTCTCTCCACAGTGTTTGTCCCACCTCCCTGTATCTCTGTCTCCATGTCTGTCTCTCTGTCTCTCTCCACAGTGTTTGTCTGTGTCCACCTCCCTGTATCTCTGTCTCCATGTCTCTCTGTCTCTCTGTCTCTCTCCACAGTGTTTTTCTGTGTCCACCTCCCTGTATCTCTGTCTCCATGTCTCTGTCTCTCTGTCTCTCTCTACAGTGTTTGTCTGTGTCCACCTCCCTGTATCTCTGTCTCCATGTCTCTCTGTCTCTCTGTCTCTCTCTACAGTGTTTGTCTGTGTCCACCTCCCTGTGTCTGTCTCCATGTCTCTCTGTCTCTCTGTCTCTCTCTACAGTGTTTGTCTGTCCACCTCCTCTCTGTCTCCATGTCTCTCTGTCTCTCTGTCTCTCTGTGTTTGTCTGTGTCCACCTCCCTGTATCTCTGTCTCCATGTCTCTCTGTCTCTCTCTCTCTCCACAGTGTTTCTGTGTCCACCTCCCTGTATCTCTGTCTCCATGTCTCTCTGTCTCTCTGTCTCTCTCTACAGTGTTTGTCTGTGTCCACCTCCCTGTATCTCTGTCTCCATGTCTCTCTGTCTCTCTGTCTCTCTGTCTCTCTGTCTCTCTCCACAGTGTTTGTCTGTGTCCACCTCCCTGTCTCTGTCTCCATGTCTCTCTGTCTCTCTGTCTCTCTCCACAGTGTTTGTCTGTGTCCACCTCCCTGTATCTCTGTCTCCATGTCTCTCTGTCTCTCTGTCTCTCTCTACAGTGTTTGTCTGTGTCCACCTCCCTGTATCTCTGTCTCCATGTCTCTCTGTCTCTCTGTCTCTCTCTACAGTGTTTGTCTGTGTCCACCTCCCTGTCTCTTACCCTTTACCTTGTCACTATGTCTTGTCTTGTTCATGTGGGTGGAGAGGCGGAATCACATTGGACTGTTATTGGATTGTACCACACAGTGTAGAACACTAAAGGAGAGGGGAATCTCATTGGTCTGTTATTGGATTGTACCACAGTGTAGAACACTAAAGGAGAGGGGGAATCATTGGTCTGTTATTGGATTGTACCACACAGTGTAGAACACTAAAGGAGAGGCGGAGTCACATTGGTCTGTTATTGGATTGTACCACAGTGTAGAACACTAAAGGAGAGGGGAATCTCATTGGTCTGTTATTGGATTGTACCACACAGTGTAGAACACTAAAGGAGAGGGGGAATCTCATTGGTCTGTTATTGGATTGTACCACAGTGTAGAACACTAAAGGAGAGGGGGAATCTCATTGGTCTGTTATTGGATTGTACCACACAGTGTAGAACACTAAAGGAGAGGGGAATCTCATTGGTCTGTTATTGGATTGTACCACAGTGTAGAACACTAAAGGAGAGGGGAATCTCATTGGTCTGTTATTGGATTGTACCACACAGTGTAGAACACTAAAGGAGAGGGGAATCTCATTGGTCTGTTATTGGATTGTACCACACAGTGTAGAACACTAAAGGAGAGGGGGAATCTCATTGGTCTGTTATTGGATTGTACCACAGTGTAGAACACTAAAGGAGAGGGGGAATCTCATTGGTCTGTTATTGGATTGTACCACACAGTGTAGAACACTAAAGGAGAGGGGGAATCTCATTGGTCTGTTATTGGATTGTACCACAGTGTAGAACACTAAAGGAGAGGGGGAATCTCATTGGTCTGTTATTGGATTGTACCACAGTGTAGAACACTAAAGGAGAGGAGGAATCTCATTGGTCTGTTATTGGATTGTACCACACAGTGTAGAACACTAGAGGAGAGGGGGAATCTCATTGGTCTGTTATTGGATTGTACCACAGTGTAGAACACTAAAGGAGAGGAGGAATCTCATTGGTCTGTTATTGGATCGTACCACACAGTGTAGAACACTAAAGGAGAGGCGGAGTCACATTGGTCTGTTATTGGATTGTACCACAGTGTAGAACACTAAAGGAGATGAGGAATCTCATTGGTCTGTTATTGTTGTACCACACAGTGTAGAACACTAAGAGAGAGGCGGAGTCACATTGCTGTTCAGAGAGCTTCCACCACATACCTCGTCCCAGGTCTGTTTGTGCCGTCATGACAACACCATTGTTGTCACTGTCAAGACAAATATGACAATGACTGACAAGGAGTTGGCATGATGGCACAAACAGACTGGCGCTCGGGCTACTTCCTCTTCCTCCATGCTACAGAATACCTCATTTAGCCTGGTGCCTCATCACTAGAAAAGCAGGATATGAAGAATTTCAAGCATCTATAAAAGCAGGATATACAGAATTAGAATCATCTATAAAAACAGGATATATAGAATTAGTAGTGTCTATAAAAGCAGGATATACAGAATTAGTAGTGTCTATAAAAGCAGGATATATAGAATTAGAATCATCTATAAAAACAGGATATATAGAATTAGTAGTGTCTATAAAAGCAGGATATACAGAATTAGTAGTGTCTATAAAAACAGGATATACAGAATTAGTAGTGTCTATAAAAGCAGGATATACAGAATTAGTAGTGTCTATAAAAGCAGGATATACAGAATTAGTAGTGTCTATAAAAGCAGGATATACAGAATTAGTAGTGTCTATAAAAGCAGGATATACAGAATTAGTAGTGTCTATAAAAGCAGGATATACAGAATTAGTAGTGTCTATAAAAGCAGGATATACAGAATTAGAATCATCTATAAAAGCAGGATATACAGAATTAGAATCATCTATAAATGCAGGATATACAGAATTAGAATCATCTATAAAAACAGGATATACAGAACTAGAATCATCTTTAAAAAGCTCTCATATTAGGGAAACAGTGTGACCAATTTCCATTATTCAGTTGTTTGAAAAATGGATTCCTAAGAGGCCTTTCATTTCACGACATCAAATGTCAAAACATTATCAAATGAAAAGAATATGTCCCTGAAATGTTTGATCGTTAGACTGATGAATAATGTGTGACTAATCAATCGGAAACCACATTACCTGACATTTTGCTCCTGTGTTACAAATCGACAGTGTCGGAGAGTAGTGAACTACATGTTGTTATAAGTCATTTAACTACATGTTGTTCGTAGTCATTTAACTACATGTTGTTCGGCTAGTCATTTAACTACATGTTGTTCGGCTAGTCATTTAACTACATGTTGTTCGGCTAGTCATTTAACTACATGTTGTTCAGTCATTTAACTACATGTTGTTCGGCAGTCATTTAACTACATGTTGTTAGGCTAGTCATTTAACTACATGTTGTTCGATAGTCATTTAACTACATGTTGTTCGGCTAGTCATTTAACTACATGTTGTTCGGCTAGTCATTTAACTACATGTTGTTCGGTTAGTCATTTAACTACATGTTGTTCGGCTAGTCATTTAACTACATGTTGTTCGGCTAGTCATTTAACTACATGTTGTTCGGCTAGTCATTTAACTACATGTTGTTAAAAGCTAGTCATTTAACTACATGTTGTTCGGCTAGTCATTTAACTACATAAAGTTGTTCGGCTAGTCATTTAACTACATGTTGTTCGGCTAGTCATTTAACTACATGTTGTTCGGCTAGTCATTTAACTACATGTTGTTCGGCTAGTCATTTAACTACATGTTGTTCGGCTAGTCATTTAACTACATGTTGTTCGGCTAGTCATTTAACTACATGTTGTTCGGCTAGTCATTTAACTACATGTTGTTCGGCTAGTCATTTAACTACATGTTGTTCGGCTAGTCATTTAACTACATGTTGTTCGGCTAGTCATTTAACTACATGTTGTTCGGCTAGTCATTTAACTACATGTTGTTCGGCTAGTCATTTAACTACATGTTGTTCTATAGTCATTTAACTACATGTTGTTCGGCTAGTCATTTAACTACATGTTGTTCGTCATTTAACTACATGTTGTTCGGCTAGTCATTTAACTACATGTTGTTCGGCTAGTCATTTAACTACATGTTGTTCGGCTAGTCATTTAACTACATGTTGTTCGGCTAGTCATTTAACTACATGTTGTTCGGCTAGTCATTTAACTACATGTTGTTCGGCTAGTCATTTAACTACATGTTTTCGGCTAGTCATTTAACTACATGTTGTTCGGCTAGTCATTTAACTACATGTTGTTCGGCTAGTCATTTAACTACATGTTGTTCGGCTAGTCATTTAACTACATGTTGTTCGGCTAGTCATTTAACTACATGTTGTTCGGCTAGTCATTTAACTACATGTTGTTCGGCTAGTCATTTAACTACATGTTGTTCGGCTAGTCATTTAACTACATGTTTGATCGTTAGTCATTTAACTACATGTTGTTCGGCTAATCATTTAACTACATGTTGTTCGGCTAGTCATTTAACTACATGTTGTTCGGCTAGTCATTTAACTACATGTTGTTTGGCTAGTCATTTAACTACATGTTGTTCGGCTAGTCATTTAACTACATTTTGCAGTAGCTTGGTGGTAGCTGAACTACATTCAATCTAGGTAGTGTTTTCAGCAGTTAATTACTGTTTTACCATGTATCGGTGTAGCTAGTTACTGGAACTACACACTACTGTTTTACCATGTATCGGTGTAGCTAGTTACTGGAACTACACACTGTTTTACCATGTAGCGGTGTAGCTAACTACTGGAACTACACACTACTGTTTTACCATGTAGCGGTGTAGCTAACTACTGGAACTACACACTACTGTTTGACCATGTAGCGGTGTAGCTAACTACTGGAACTACACACTACTGTTTTACCATGTAGCGGTGTAGCTAACCACTGGAACTACACACTACTGTATTACCATGTAGCGGTGTAGCTAACTACTGGAACTACACACTACTGTATTACCATGTAGCTAACTACTGGAACTACACACTACTGTTTTTACCATGTAGCGGAACTACACATTACTGTTTTACCATGTAGTTAACTACTGGAACTACACACTACTGTTTTACCATGTAGTTAACTACTGGAACTACACACTACTGTATTACCATGTAGTTAACTACTGGAACTACACACTACTGTTTTACCATGTAGTTAACTACTGGAACTACACACTACTGTATTACCATGTAGTTAACTACTGGAACTACACACTACTATTTTACCATGTAGCTAACTACTGGAACTACACACTACTGTATTACCATGTAGTTAACTACTAGAACTACACACTACTGTATTACCATGTAGCGGTGTAGTTAACTACTGGAACTACACACTACTATTTTACCATGTAGCTAACTACTGGAACTACACACTACTGTATTACCATGTAGTTAACTACTAGAACTACACACTACTGTATTACCATGTAGCTAACTACTGGAACTACACACTACTGTTTTACCATGTAGCTAACTACTAGAACTACACACTACTGTATTACCATGTAGCGGTGTAGTTAACTACTGGAACTACACACTACTATTTTACCATGTAGCTAACTACTGGAACTACACACTACTGTTTTACCATGTAGCTAACTACTGGAACTACACACTACTGTTTTACCATGTAGCTAACTACTGGAACTACACACTACTGTTTTACCATGTAGCGGTGTAGCTAACTACTGGAACTACACACTACTGTTTTACCATGTAGCGGTGTAGCTAACTACTGGAACTACACACTACTGTTTTACCATGTAGCTAACTACTGGAACTACACACTACTGTTTTACCATGTAGCGGTGTAGCTAACTACTAGAACTACACTCTACTGTTTAACCATGTAGTGGTGTAGCTAACTACTGGAACTACACACTACTGTTTTACCATGTAGCTAACTACTGGAACTACACACTACTGTTTTACCATGTAGCGGTGTAGCTAACTACTGGAACTACACACTACTGTTTAACCATGTATCGGTGTAGCTAACTACTGGAACTACACACTACTGTTTTACCATGTAGCGGTGTAGCTAACTACTGGAACTACACACTACTGTTTTACCATGTAGCTAACTACTGGAACTACACACTACTGTTTTACCATGTAGCTAACTACTAGAACTACACACTACTGTTTTACCATGTAGCGGTGTAGCTAACTACTGGAACTACACACTACTGTTTTACCATGTAGTCAACTACTGGAACTACACACTACTGTTTGACCATGTAGCGGTGTAGCTAACTACTGGAACTACACACTACTGTTTTGCAAAAGAAGAAAGAAATATGTGTAAAGTAGCCAAAGCATTGTTTTTGATTGCGCTCAGGCCTTGGCTTGTGCAGTAGGTATGTAGGAATGTACACTACAAGCACTGAATACTCTATCAGTCTCCTCTCCTCGCCTAAATAGCCCCCTATTCCCTATATAATACACTACTTTTGACCAGAGGCCCATATCCCTGGTCAAAATAAGTGCACTAAATAGGGAATAGGGTGCCATTTGGTTTCAGGCTTTTTCTGTACCTGTGGCCTGGTCCCTCCTCTCCTCTCCCATTTGCTGTGATTATGTCTAATCTAACAGAACATGATTTGGGACGAGAATAAACACCCTGAAGGGGAATATACAGGATTCAGGTTTCTGTCGGAGGAAAATCCTCGCTGGAAGGCGGACTAGCGTGCTAATAGGAGGAAAAGTGAGAAATTA
>NC_060186.1:4718375-4719618 GCF_021184085.1 Oncorhynchus gorbuscha
TAGTAATCACGGTGAACAGGTCAGGGGTTAAACAGTGCTGATGTGGATCTGGCCATGCATTCTAAAATGGTTGGGCTGCTAATTCTCTGAATTAACAAAGGCAACATGTTATCTCAACCGTGTAGAAAGGGCCACACCGCTGCAGAGCATTCAAACGCACTATAAGGGTTTTCATCTGGGAGAGAAAAGAGAGTGTTGTGGTGTTAGAGAGAGTGTTGTGGAGTTAGAGAGAGTGTTGTGGAGTTACAGAGAGTGTTGTGGAGTTAGGAGGGTGTTGTGGTGTTAGGTGTTGTGGAGTTAGAGAGTGTTGTGGAGTTAGAGTGTTAGTGTTGTGGAGTTTGTGGAGTTAGTGTTAGTTAGAGAGTGTTGTGGAGTTACAGAGAGTGTTGTGGAGTTTGTGGAGTTAGAGTGTTGTGGAGTTAGTGTTGTGGTGTTAGAGAGAGTGTTGTGGAGTTACAGAGAGTGTTGTGGACTTTGTGGTGTTAGTTAGAGAGTGTTGTGGTGTTAGAGAGTTAGTGTGTGGAGTTAGAGTTAGAGAGTGTTGTGGTGTTAGAGAGAGTGTTGTGGAGTTACAGAGAGTGTTGTGGACTTAGTGAAGTGTTGTGGAGTTTGTGGAGTTAGAGAGAGTGTTGTGGTGTGTTGTGGAGTTACAGAGTGTTGTGTTAGAGTTAGTTAGAGAGTGTTATTGGAGTTAGAGTGTTGTGGTGTTAGTGTTGTGGGTTAGAGAGTGTTGTGGTGTTTGTGAGTGAGAGTGTGTGTGGTGTTAGAGAGTGTAGTTGAGAGTGTTGTGGAGTTAGGTGTTGTGGAGTGGAGTGTTGTGGAGTTTGTGGGTTAGAGAGTGTTGTGGTGTTAGTTTGTGGAGTTAGAGAGTGTTGTGGAGTGTTGTGGAGTTAGAGTGTTGTGGAGTTACAGAGTTAGTGTTGTGGTGTTAGAGAGAGTGTTGTGGAGTTAGAGAGAGTGTTGTGGAGTTAGAGAGTGTGTTGTGGTGTGGAGTTAGAGAGTGTTGTGGAGTGTGTTGTGGAGTTGAAGTGTTGGTGTTAGAGTGTTGTGGAGTTAGAGAGTGTTGTGGAGTTAGTGTTGTGGTGTTAGAGTGTTGTGGAGTTACAGAGAGTGTTGTGGAGTGTGTTGTGGTGTTAGTTAGAGAGTGTTGTGGAGTTAGTTAGAGAGTGTTGTGGAGTTAGAGTGTTGTGGAGTTAGAGAGAGTGTTGTGGAGTTTGTGGAGTTAGAGAGAGTGTTGTGGTGT
>NC_060186.1:4724718-4778912 GCF_021184085.1 Oncorhynchus gorbuscha
GTGGACTGAGGAGATGTTGGTGTTGATGTGGACTGAAGAGATGTTGATGTTGATGTGGCCTGAGGAGATGTTGATGTGACTGAGGAGATGTTGGTGTTGATGTGCACTGAGGAGATGTTGATGTGGACTGAGGAGATGTTGATGTTGATGTGGACTGAGGAGATGTTAGTGTTGATGTGGACTGAGGAGATGTTGATGTTGATGTGGACTGAGATGTTAGTGTTGATGTGGACTGAGGAGATGTTGATGTTGATGTGGACTGAGGAGATGTTGATGTTGATGTGGACTGAGGAGATGTTGATGTGGACTGAGGAGATGTTGATGTGGACTGAGGAGATGTTGATGTGGACTGAGGATATGTTGATGATGAGGAGATGTTGATGTGGACTGAGGAGATGTTGATGTGGACTGAGGAGATGTTGATGTTGATGTGGACTGAGGAGATGTTGATGTGGACTGAGGAGATGTTGGTGTTGATGTGGACTGAGGAGATGTTGATGTGGACTGAGGAGATGTTGATGTTGATGTGGACTGAGGAGATTTTGATGTGGACTGAGGAGATGTTGGTGTTGATGTGGACTGAGGAGATGTTGGTGTTGATGTGGACTGAAGAGATGTTGATGTTGATGTGGCCTGAGGAGATGTTGATGTGGACTGAGGAGATGTTGGTGTTGATGTGGACTGAGGAGATGTTGATGTGGACTGAGGAGATGTTGATGTTGATGTGGACTGAGGAGATGTTAGTGTTGATGTGGACTGAGGAGATGTTGATGTTGATGTGGACTGAGATGTTAGTATTGATGTGGACTGAGGAGATGTTGATGTTGATGTGGACTGAGGAGATGTTGATGTTGATGTGGACTGAGGAGATGTTGATGTTGATGTGGACTGAGGAGATGTTGATGTGGACTGAGGAGATGTTGATGTGGACTGAGGATATGTTGATGTGGACTGAGGAGATGTTGATGTGGACTGAGGAGATGTTGATGTTGATGTGGACTGAGGAGATGTTGATGTGGACTGAGGAGATGTTGGTGTTGATGTGGACTGAGGAGATGTTGATGTTGATGTGGACTGAGGAGATGTTGATGTGGACTGAGGAGATGTTGGTGTTGATGTGAACTGAGGAGATGTTGATGTGGACTGAGGAGATGTTGATGTTGATGTGGACTGAGGAGATGTTAGTGTTGATGTGGACTGAGGAGATGTTGATGTTGATGTGGACTGAGCTGACTCACCTTTGGTGCTGATCCAAGGTGCTTTGTATCAGATCACAGACTGTCAACCATCAACCAGGGGCGGACTGGGACAAAACATTGTCCAGGGCATTTCAAACACGTCGGCCCATTTACTTTGTCAAAGCGCCCATTTTTATCTGAATAATTATAATTTCTGCATAAACCCCCCGATATAGACAGGCCCATTGGGCTACTAATGGAGCAGCACATCTGGCATTTACCATAATTGCCCCATGGCCAGTCCACCCCTGCTATCAACCATCTACCTACAATAATCTTTAGTACCCAGACCCTATCAATCATCTACGTAAATGTGGGTTGTATTTACAATGGTGTTTGTTCTTCACTGGTTGCCCTTTTCTTGGGGCAACAGGTCACAAATCTTGCTGCTGTATACAGGAGGTAATGGTACAGAGTCAATGTGGAGGCTATATACAGGGGGTACCGGTACAGAGTCAATGTGGAGGCTATATACAGGGTGTACCAGTACAGAGTCAATGTGGAGGCTATATACAGGGGGTACCAGTACAGAGTCAATGTGGAGGCTATATACAGGGGGTACCAGTACAGAGTCAATGTGGAGGCTATATACAGGGGGTACCAGTACAGAGTCAATGTGGAGGCTATATACAGGGGGTACCAGTACAGAGTCAATGTGGAGGCTATATACAGGGGGTACCAGTACAGAGTCAATGTGGAGGCTATATACAGGGGGTACTGGTACAGAGTCAATGTGGAGGCTCTATACAGGGGGTACTGGTACGGAGTCAATGTGGAGGCTATATAGAGTGGTTACCGGTACAGAGTCAATCTGGAGGCTCTATACAGGGGGTACTGGTACAGAGTCAATGTGGAGGCTATATAGAGTGGTTACCGGTACAGAGTCAATGTGGAGGCTATATACAGGAGGTACCGGTACAGAGTCAATGTGGAGGCTATATACAGGGGGTACCGGTACAGAGTCAATGTGGAGGCTATATACAGGGGGTACCGGTACAGAGTCAATGTGGAGGCTATATACAGGGGGTACCGGTACAGCGTCAATGTGGAGGCTATATACAGGGGGTACCGGTACAGAGTCAATGTGGAGTCTATATACAGGGGGTACCAGTACAGTGTCAATGTGGAGGTTATATACAGGGGGTACCTGTACAGAGTCAATGTGGAGACTATATACAGGGGGTACCGGTACAGAGTCAATGTGGAGGCTTTATACAGGGGGTACTGGTACAGAGTCAATGTGGAGGCTATATACAGGGGGTACCGGTACAGAGTCAATGTGGAGGTTATATACAGGGGGTAGGAGTCAATGGGAGGCTATATACAGGTACCGGTACAGAGTCAATGTGGAGGCTATATACAGGGGGTACCGGTACAGAGTCAATGTGGAGTCTATATACAGGGGGTACCAGTACAGTGTCAATGTGGAGGTTATATACAGGGGGTACCTGTACAGAGTCAATGTGGAGGCTATATACAGGGGGTACCGGTACAGAGTCAATGTGGGGGGTAATTGAAGTAATATGTGCATGTAGGTAGAGGTAAATTAATACATAGTCTAGGCTTGGGTCAGTCAGAGTGGACAGGTATTCTGCCACTGTGTACTCTCTGTTTAGGGCCATATAGCATTCTAGTTTGCTTTGTTTTTTTGTTAATTCTTTCCAATTTGTCAAGTAATTATCATTTTGTTTTCTCATGATTTGGTTGGGTCTAATTGTGTTGCTGTCCTGGGGCTCCGTGGGGTCTGCTTGTGTTTGTGAACAGAGCTCTCTCTCTATCTCTCTCTCTCTGCCTCTGTCACTATCTCTCTCTCTCTCTCTCTGTGTGTGCCTCTCTCTCCACATCTCTCTCTCCTTTTGTCTCTCTCTCTCTCCGTGACCTTTTGTCTCTCTCTCTGTGACCTTTTGTCTCTCTCGTCAAATTTCAGTTGTCACTGTCTCAGAAAGAACTAAGGTCAGGCATCACACTAACAGCAGATCCTACAGATGCACAGTCAACACCACCTCTATATTACATCTCTCTCTCTCCCTCTCCCTCTCTCTCTCTCTCCCTCTCTCCCTCTCTCTCTCTCTCTCTCTCTCTCCCTCTCTCTCTCTCTCTCTCTCTCTCTCTCTCTCTCTCTCTTTTCTCTCCTTGACCTTTTGTCTCTCTCATCAAATGTCAGTTGGATTAACAGTGTCTCTACAACATCTCACTGCCTCTGAAAGAACAAAGTCCAGGCATCACACTAACAGCAGATCCTACAGATGCACAGTCAACACCACCCACCTCTATATTACTATTCTCTCTCTCTCTCTCTCTCTCCCTCTGTTTTTCTGCCTCCCCTTTCTGTGTATAAACTCATTCCAGACTCTAAGGTAACTCAATAGTCAGCTGGAGGAAAGTTTAGTTAGATGATTAAAGTTATGGGAGCCTCCTGAGACCTATACCAAGAGGATTTGTGCTGAGTGGCTGGGTTTTTGACAGACTAGGCCGTGTAGGCATTGGGTAGAATAGGCTAGGCTAGACTGTAACGCTGTAATGTGTGTGTGTGTCTCTGTGTCTCTGTGTCTCTGTGTCTCTGTGTGTGTGTGTGTGTCTGTGTGTGTGTGTGCGCGTGTGTGCGTGTGTTTGTATGTGTGTCTCTGTGTGTGTGTGTGTGTGTGTGTGTGTGTGTGTGTGTGTGTGTGTGTGTGTGTGTGTGTGTTCGTGTGTGTGTGTGTGTGTGTGTGTGTGTGTGTGTGTGTGTGTGTGTGTGTGTGTGTGTGTGTGTGTGTGTGTGTGTGTGTGTGTGTGTGTGTGTGTGTGTGTGTGTGTGTGTGTGTGTGTGTGTGTGTGTGTGTGTGTGTGTGTGTGTGTGTGTGTGTGTGTGTGTGTGTGTGTGTGTGTGTGTGTGTGTGTGTGTGTGTGTGTGTGTGTGTGTGTGTGTGTGTGTGTGCGTGTGTGTGTGCGTGCGTGATGATGATGCCCTGCAGAGATTAAATCAGTCTCTATACGGGATCAGAATTAAATATTGGGTATGTGGAAGATATTGAGTTTGAGGCTGTGTCCTTCATGTAAATAAAAGGCAAAAGAGCCAATCAAAGACTCTGTTCCGTAACTGTCCCACGTGTCCCTTTAAAGACTCTGTTCCGTAACTGTCCCACGTGTCTCTTTAAAGACCCTGTTCTGTAACTGTCCCACTTGTCCCTTTAAAGACTCTGTTCTGTAACTGCCCCACGTGTCTCTTCAAAGACTCTGTTCCGTAACTGCCCCACGTGTCTCTTTAAAGACTCTGTTCTGTCCCACGTGTCTCTTCAAAGACTCTGTTCCATAACTACCCCACTTGTCTCTTTAAAGACTCTGTTCCGTAACTGCCCCACGTGTCTCTTCAAAGACTCTGTTCCATAACTACCCCACTTGTCTCTTTAAAGACTCTGTTCTGTAACTGTCCCACTTGTCCCTTTAAAGCTCCCATGCAGTCTTTTAATTGTGTTTTAAAATTATCACTGTATGTTCATTTCATGACAATAACTCAAAATATATTTTGTAATCATTTATTAACATGAGCGTTCTTTTGCCATTGAAATGCTCAGTCTAATCGTGTGGGCGTATCGATAAAAAAACAAAAAAACAATTGTTTTGCATACACATCCCTGATTGGTGGACCGGGATCGTCTTGACTCTATAGCCTACCCCGCTTACCCCTTTCAAAGTAGCAGGATGCACATGCAAATAAAAGATGACTGGTCATTGGTCAGAATAATCAGATGAAGATTGTGATGTCATGATCGGGGACAAAAAACTCCATCCCACCTGAACAGGCAGATAGTCCATGATTTTCTTCAAACAGCTCTTACACAAAAATGGAATTATCAACACTAGGCAGGTGTCCATTGACCCAGGATAATTTGACAGAAGAAGTGTCGTGATTTAATATTTTTTTTGTGACATTTGTAATGGAAACGCTGATGTAGGATTCCTTTTCCTAAAGATTGTAACGGCATTCCTCCTCCTCTTCTGAGGAGGATAAGCAAGAAGGATCGGAGGACCAATGCACAGCGTGGTAACTGGCGGCTCCTGGCTGACTGGCGGCTCTGGACAGACTGGCGGCTCTGGCGGCTCTGTACAAACTGGCGGCTCTGGCGGCTCTGTACAAACTGGCGGTTCTGGCGGCTCAGGACAGACAGGCGGTTCTGGCGGCTCAGGACAGACAGGCGGCTCTGGCGGCTCTGGACGGACTGGCGGCTCTGACGGCTCTGTACAAACTGGCGGTTCTGGCGGCTCAGGACAGACAGGCGGCTCTGGCGGCTCAGGACAAACTGGCAGTTCTGGCGTCTCAGGACAGATTGGCGGCTCTGGCGGCTCAGGACAGACTGGCGGCTCTGGCGGGTCAGTACAGACTGGCGGCTCTGGCGGCTCAGGACAGACTGGTGGCTCTGGCGGCTCAGGACAGACGGGAGACTCTGGCGGCTCAGGAAAGACGGGAGACTCTGGCAGCGCTGGAGAGGAGGAAGGCACTAGCAGCGCTGGACAGGCGGGAACACCGGTAGGCATAAGACGGAGAGACAGATGCCCCAGATGTTCCATGAACGCTTTCCATACCCTGGTCGTCAACTGGGGACCCCAATCAGAGACTATGTCCTCAGGTACCCCGTAGTGCCGGAAGACGTGAGTGGACAGGGCCTCCGCAGTCCATAGAGCCGTAGGGAGACCGGGCAAAGGGAGGAGACGGCAGGACTCCTCCCTCCCGATCCACAACGACCAGGATCGTGGTGTTACCCTGTGAAGGTGGAAGATCCGTTAGGAAATCAACCGACAGGTGCGACCACGGCCGTTGTGAAACGGGGTTGTAACTTCCCTCTGGGCAGGTGCCTGGGAGCCTTGCACTGGGCGCACACAGAGCAGGAGGAAACATAAACCCTAACGTCCTTGGCCAAGGTGGACCACCAGTACTTCCCACTGTGTTCTAACACTCTGATTCCGACTACAGTGAAACTGTGTTCTAACACTCTGATTCCGACTGCAGTGAAACTGTGTTCTAACACTCTGATTCCGACTACAGTGAAACTGTGTTCTAACACTCTGATTCCGACTGCAGTGAAACTGTGTTCTAACACTCTGATTCCGACTACAGTGAAACTGTGTTCTAACACTCTGATTCCGACTACAGTGAAACTGTGTTCTAACACTCTGATTCCGACTACAGTGAAACTGTGTTCTAACACTCTGATTCCGACTACAGTGAAACGGTGTTCTAACACTCTGATTCCGACTACAGTGAAACTTGTTCTAACACTCTGATTCCGACTACAGTGAAACGGTGTTCTAAACACTCTGATTCCGACTGCAGTGAAACTGTGTTCTAACACTCTGATTCAGACTACAGTGAAACTGTGTTCTAACACTCTGATTCCGACTACAGTGAAACTGTGTTCTGTGTTGAAACTTCTAACACTCTGATTCCGACTACAGTGAAACTGTGTTCTAACACTCTGATTCCGACTACAGTGAAACTGTGTTCTAACACTCTGATTCCGACTACAGTGAAACTGTGTTCTAACACTCTGATTCGACTGCAGTGAAACTGTGTTCTAACACTCTGATTCCGACTACAGTGAAACTGTGTTCTAACACTCTGATTCCGACTACAGTGAAACTGTGTTCTAACACTCTGATTCCGACTACAGTGAAACTGTGTTCTAACACTCTGATTCCGACTACAGTGAAACTGTGTTCTAACACTCTGATTCCGACTGCAGTGAAACTGTGTTCTAACACTCTGATTCCGACTACAGTGAAACTGTGTTCTAACACTCTGATTCCGACTACAGTGAAACTGTGTTCTAACACTCTGATTCCGACTACAGTGAAACTGTGTTCTAACACTCTGATTCCGACTGCAGTGAAACTGTGTTCTAACACTCTGATTCCGACTACAGTGAAACTGTGTTCTAACACTCTGATTCCGACTACAGTGAAACTGTGTTCTAACACTCTGATTCCGACTACAGTGAAACTGTGTTCTAACACTCTGATTCCGACTGCAGTGAAACTGTGTTCTAACACTCTGATTCCGACTACAGTGAAACTGTGTTCTAACACTCTGATTCCGACTACAGTGAAACTGTGTTCTAACACTCTGATTCCGACTACAGTGAAACTGTGTTCTAACACTCTGATTCCGACTACAGTGAAACTGTGTTCTAACACTCTGATTCTGACTACAGTGAAACTGTGAAACTGTGTTCTAACACTCTGATTCCGACTACAGTGAAACTGTGTTCTAACACTCTGATTCCGACTACAGTGAAACTGTGTTCTAACACTCTGATTCTGACTACAGTGAAACTGTGTTCTAACACTCTGATTCTGACTGTAGTGACGTTTCGTTCAAAGATTCCGTGCTTTGTGATGCGGTCGTCTGTTTAATTGCCCGTTGAACGGAAGACTGAGCTTGTCGTTCGCTATCCATTACCGTTTAGAGGAATATAAGGTTTGATCGATACTTGGATCGAGCCACTAAGAGAGACAATTACCGTGTGCCTTTATGCGTGTGTGTCTGGGTGTGTCGAACATTATAATTCCCTAGACTTTAATTGACCCTTTAAGGTTTATAGTATTTTTCTCAGAAATGATCCATAAAGCCATCTGCCAGTTCTTTCTTTGTTTGAAGACCACTTCCACCTGATTTTGTGTTGATAGTCAGATACCGACAGACGGTTATGAACGCTTCCCTTTAGGTTTCAGACACGCACCAATCACTTCCTTTGTGTAGAGTACAGAGAGAGGGAATCCGTGTGTAGAAGTCTCAGTGCGCAGTAAAACACGTTGTTCTGAGTGAGGACGCTGTGGAGACAGATGATGTCAGTTCAAGCAATGTTACCCACTGTGGGTTAATCTCTCATACCTCCACTGTAGCCCATAGGCCATCCATCAGACCTCTCCTCTCTCCTCATCCATCTCTCCTCCCTCCTCATCCGTCTCTCCTCTCGTCTTCCTGAGTGCACTGAGACTGACGGCCAGCATTCACAGACACACTCTGTTCTGTTAAATGTGTCCCAAGGTGGCTGTGATTTCATCCCCTCTACCTTCTTCCTACCGCCTCCTATTCTACCAGCCCCCACTGTCCTCCCTCTCTCTCTCTCTCTCTCTCTCTCTCTCTCTCTCTCTCTCTCTCTCTCTCTCTCTCTCTCTCTCTCTCTCTCTCTCTCCAATTCAAGGGGCTTTATTGGCATGGGAAACGTGTTAACATTGCCAAAGCAAGTGAGGTAGATAATATACTCTCTCTGTCTCTCCCTCTCTCTCTCTCTCTCTCTCTCTCTCTCTCTCTCTCTCTCTCTCTCTCTCTCTCTCTCTCTCTCTCTCTCTCTCTCTCTCTCTCTCTCTCTCTCTCTCTCCAATTCAAGGGGCTTTATTGGCATGGAAACGTGTTAAGAACAGATGATAATACTCTCTCTGTCTCTCCCTCTCTCTCTCTCCCTCTCTCTCTCTCGCTTTCTATCTCCTCCCTCTGTCTTTTCTGTGGAACAACAGCAGTAGACTAGGGGCCCGGGTGTTTCAGGAGTTTCATACACTCTGCATCCCACTCTTTATCCCCCAGGCCTCTCTAAACGCTTACCAACCCTTCCCTGTTTACAGCATGTCCCCGTCACACACACACACACACACACACACACTCACACACACACCCACTCCTCTGTCTTTTCTGTGGAACAACAGCAGTAGACTAGGGGCCCACAGGAGTTTGAGAACAGATGATACACTCTGCATCCCACTCATCCCCCAGGCCTCACACTAAACACACCAACACACCCCTGTGTACAGCATGTCCCCGTCACACACACAGACACACACACACACACACACACACACACACACACACACACACACACACAGACACACACACACCCGGTAGCAGCCAAGCATGTGGTTAAAAACGCTCCCTGCCACACTGCTCACACAACGGCCTGCCAGCCTCGGCACGGTGATCTTTAGTGCAGAAGAAGACAGTGACACAGAACCGAAGATAAAGAGCTGGTCCAACGTGAGGTCAGTCTTTTGTGACAGCATTTCAATACCTTGCTCTTTGTGATCTCGTTAGCTGTTGGTGTCTGACAGATCGCTACACTCCAACTGGCGAGAAATGTTTTGCTTTTGTAGGAATAAAATCCCCTCCCTCCCTCCCTCCTCTCTTCTCTCTGTCTCTCTCTCCTCCCTCCCTCCCTCCCTCCTCTCTTCTCTCTGGCTCTCTCTCTCTCCTCCCTCCCTCCCTCCCTCCTCTCTTCTCTCTGTCTCTCTCTCTCTCTCTCTCTCTCTCCCTCCCTCCCTCCCTCCCTCCCTCCCTCCCTCCCTCCCTCCCTCCCTCCCTCCCTCCCCCTCCCTCCCTCCCTCCCTCCCTCCCTCCCTCCCTCCCTCCCTCCTCTCTTCTCTCTGTCTCTCTCTCTCCTGCCTCCCTCCCTCCCTCCTCTCTTCTCTCTGTCTCTCTCTCTCCTCCCTCCCTCCCTCCTCTCTCTTCTCTCTCTGTCTCTCTCTCTCTCTCCCCCTCCCTCCTCCCTCCCTCCCCTCCCTCCCTCCTCTCTTCTCTCTGTCTCTCTCTCCCTCCTCCCTCCCTCCCTCCCTCTCTATCCCTCCCTCTCCCTCCCTCCCTCCCTCCCTCCCTCCCTCCTCTCTCTCTCTCTCTCCCTCCCTCCCTCCCTCCCTCCCTCCCTCCCTCCCTCCCTCCCTCCCTCCCTCCCTCCCTCCCTCCCTCCCTCCCCCTCCCTCCCTCCCTCCCTCCCTCCCTCCCTCCTCTCTTCTCTCTGTCTCTCTCTCTCTCTCTCCCTCCCTCCCTCCTCTCTCTCTCTCTCTCTGTCTCTCTCTCTCTCCTCCCTCCCTCCCTCCCCTCCCTCCCTCTCTCTGCCTCCCTCCCTCCCTCCCTCCCTCCCTCCCTCCCTCCCTCCCTCCCTCCCTCCCTCCCTCCCTCCCTCCCTCCCTCCCTCCTCCCTCCCTCCCTCCCTCCCTCCCTCCCTCCCTCCCTCCCTCCCTCCCTCCCTCCCTCCCTCCCTCCCTCCCTCCTCTCTTCTCTCTGTCTCTCTCTCTCTCTCTCCCTCCCTCCCTCCCTCCCTCCTCTCTCTCTCTCTGTTTCTCTCTCTCTCCTCCCTCCCTCCCTCCCTCCCTCCCTCCCTCCCTCCCTCCCTCCCTCCCTCCCTCCCTCCCTCCTCCCTCCCTCCCTCCCTCCCTCCCTCCCTCCCTCCCTCCCTCCCTCCCTCCCTCCCTCCCTCCCTCTCTGTCTCTCTCTCTCCCTCCCTCCCTCCCTCCCTCTCTTCTCTCTGTCTCTCTCTCTCTCTCCCCTCCCTCCCTCCTCTCTCTTCTCTCTCTCTCTCTCTCCCTCTCCTCCTCCCTCCTCTCCTCTCTCTCCCTCTCTCTCTCTCTCTGTCTCTCTCTCTCTCCCTCCCTCCCTCCTCTCTTCTCTCTGTCTCTCTCTCTCTCTCCTCCCTCCCTCCCTCCTCTCTTCTCTCTGTCTCTCTCTCTCTCCTCCCTCCCTCCCTCTTCTCTCTGTCTCTCTCTGTCTCTCTCTCTCTCTCTCTCCCTCCTCTCCTCTCTCTCTGTCTCTCTCTCTCTCCCTCCCTCCCTCCTCTCTTCTCTCTGTCTCTCTCTCTCCCTCCTCCCTCCCTCCTCTCTTCTCTCTGTCTCTCTCTCTCCCTCCCTCCCTCCTCTCTTCTCTCTGTCTCTCTCTCTCCTCCCTCCCTCCCTCCCTCCCTCCCTCCTGTCTCTCTCTGTCTCTCTCTCTCTCCTCTCCCTCCCTCCTCTTCTCTCTGTCTCTCTCTCCTCCCTCCCTCCCTCCCTCCTCTTCTCTCTGTCTCTCTCTCCTCCCTCCCTCCCTCCTCTCTTCTCTCTGTCTCTCTCTCTCCCCCTCCCTCCTCTCTCTTCTCTCTGTCTCTCTCTCTCCTCCCTCCCTCCTCTCTTCTCTCTGTCTCTCTCTCTCCTCCCTCCCTCCTCTCTTCTCTCTGTCTCTCTCTCTCCTCCCTCCCTCCCTCCTCCTCTCTGTCTCTCTCTCTCTCTCTCTCCTCCCTCCCTCCCTCCCTCCTCTCTCTCTCTGTCTCTCTCTCTCCTCCCTCCCTCCCTCCCTCCTCTCTTCTCTCTGTCTCTCTCTCTCCTCCCTCCCTCCCTCCTCTCTTCTCTCTGTCTCTGTCTCTCTCTCTCCCTCCCTCCTCTCTTCTCTCTCTGTCTCTCTCTCTCTCTCCCTCCCTCCTCTCTTCTCTCTGTCTCTCTCTCTCCTCCCTCCCTCCCTCCTCTCTTCTCTCTGTTGACACTCAGTGATGAAATTCCACAATCGCACTCCTCGCCGGCCACAGATTGATTAAATGTCAAGAGGGGTTTATTGTCCGACACGATCCTGGGGTTTCACAGCTAGACTTATTTCAATACACAGACTCCGTCTGATTGGTTCCTCAGATGTATCTGTAATCCTCTCATTGTATGCTGTAGCGTTAAGATTTCCCTTCACTGGAACTAGTCTGAACCATGGAAAACAGCCCCAGACCATTATTTCTCCTCCACCAAACTTTACAGTTGGCACTATGCATTGTGGCAGGTAACGTTCTTCTGGCATCCACCAAACCCAGATTGGTCATTCGGACTGCCAGATGGTGAAGCGTTTACACCACTCCAGCTGACGCTTGGCATTGAGCATGGTGATCTTAGGTTTGTGTGCAGCTGCTCGGCCATGGAAACCCATTTCATGATGCTCCCAATGAACAGTTATTGTGCTGAAGTTGCTTCCAGAGGCAGTTTGGAACCCCGTAATTGAGTGTTGCAATCGAGGACTGCCGATTTTCACGCGATGCGCCCTTCAGCACTCTGCGGTCCAGTTCTGTGAGCTTGTGTGGCCCTACCACTTCACGGCTGAGCCGTTGTTGCTCCTAGACGTTTCCAATTTACAATTGCAGTACCTACGGCGCAGCTGTAGCAGGTCAGAAATTTGACAAACTGACTTGCTGGAAAGGTGACATCCTACAACGGTGCCACGTTGAAAAGTCACTGAGCTCTTCAGTAATGCCATTCTACTGCCAATGTTTGTCTATGGAGATTGCATGGCTAGGCGCTCGATTGTATATACCTGTCAACAACGGGTGTGGCTGAAATTGCTGAATCCACTCATGTAAAGGAGTGTCCACATACTGCTGTATATATAGTGTAGAGCATGGCACTTGCATCACCAGAGTTGTATGTTCCACAGAGTGTTGGTCTAGGATCAGTTTCCATCCTCACAGATGGAGTGTTGGTCTAGGATCAGTTTCCATCCTCACAGATGGAGTGTTGGTCTAGGATCAGTTTCCATCCTCACAGATGGAGTGTTGGTCTAGGATCAGTTTCTATCAGAGATGGAGTGTTGGTCTAGGATCAGTTTCCATCCTCACAGATGGAGTGTTGGTCTAGGATCAGTTTCCATCCTCACAGATGGAGTGTTGGTCTAGGATCAGTTTCCATCCTCAGAGATGGAGTGTTGGTCTAGGATCAGTTTCCATCCTCACAGATGGAGTGTTGGTCTAGGATCAGTTTCTATCAGAGATGGAGTGTTGGTCTAGGATCAGTTTCCATCCTCAGAGATGGAGTGTTGGTCTAGGATCAGTTTTCTATCAGAGATGGAGTGTTGGTCTAGGATCAGTTTCCATCCTCAGTACAGGTGCATCAAAGCTGGGACCGAGAGACTGAAAAACAGCTTCTATCTCAAGATCAGACTGTTAAACAGCCACCACAGATGGAGTGTTGGTCTACATTTCTATCAGAGATGGAGTGTTGGTCTAGGATCAGTTTCCATCACACAGATGTCAGGATGACATCCTCACAGATGGAGTGTTGGTCTAGGATCCCAACCTCACAGATGGATTTTAATAATGGGAATTGATGGATCGAAATGATGTAAATATATCACAGATAGCCACTTTAAACAATGCTACCTTATATAATGTTACTTACCCTATATTATTAATCTCATATGCATATGTATATACTGTACTCTACATCATCAGACTGCATCCTTATGGAGTAATACATGTATCACTAGCCACTTTAACTATGCCACTTTGTTTATCACTTTGTTTCCATCCTCACAGATGGAGTGTTGGTCATCTTTCTATCAGAGATGGAGTGTTGGTATAGTTTCTATCAGAGATGGAGTGTTGGTCTACAGTTTCCATCTACTGATATGTTGCTCTGTACCATCACTCATTCATATATCCTATGTACATGTTCCTGTCCCCTTACACTGTGTATAAGACAGTAGTTTTGGAATTGTTAGTTAGATTACTTGTTGGTTATCACTGCATTGTCTAGAACTAGAAGCACAAGATTTTGGTCTAGGATCAGTTTCCATCACTTGCTATTAACATCTGGATCAGTTTCTATCAGAGATGGAGTGTTGGTCAAATAAAATTTGATTTTGGTTTGTTTCCATTTGGAGTTTGATCATTCTATCAGAGATGGAGTGTTGGTCTAGGATCAGTTTCTATCAGAGATGGAGTGTTGGTCTAGGATCAGTTTCTATCAGAGATGGAGTGTTGGTCTAGGATCAGTTTCCATCCTCAGAGATGGAGTGTTGGTCTAGGATCAGTTTCTATCAGAGATGGAGTGTTGGTCTAGGATCAGCTTCCATCCTCACAGATGGAGTGTTGGTCTAGGATCAGTTTCCATCCTCACAGATGGAGTGTTGGTCTAGGATCAGTTTCCATCCTCAGAGATGGAGTGTTGGTCTAGGATCAGTTTCCATCCTCAGAGATGGAGTGTTGGTCTAGGATCAGTTTCCATCCTCACAGATGGAGTGTTGGTCTAGGATCAGTTTCTATCAGAGATGGAGTGTTGGTCTAGGATCAGTTTCTATCAGAGATGGAGTGTTGGTCTAGGATCAGTTTCTATCAGAGATGGAGTGTTGGTCTAGGATCAGTTTCCATCCTCAGTACAGGTGCATCAAAGCTGGGACCGAGAGACTGAAAAACAGCTTCTATCTCAAGGCCATCAGACTGTTAAACAGCCACCACTAACATTGAGTGGCTGCTGCCAACACACTGTCATTGACACTGACCCAACTCCAGCCATTTTAATAATGGGAATTGATGGGAAATGATGTAAATATATCACTAGCCACTTTAAACAATGCTACCTTATATAATGTTACTTACCCTATATTATTAATCTCATATGCATATGTATATACTGTACTCTACATCATCGACTGCATCCTTATGTAATACATGTATCACTAGCCACTTTAACTATGCCACTTTGTTTACTTTGTCTACACACTCATCTCATATGTATATACTGTACTCGATACCATCTACTGTATGCTGCTCTGTACCATCACTCATTCATATATCCTTATGTACATGTTCCTTATCCCCTTACACTGTGTATAAGACAGTAGTTTTGGAATTGTTAGTTAGATTACTTGTTGGTTATCACTGCATTGTCGGAACTAGAAGCACAAGCATTTCGCTACACTTGCATTAACATCTGCTAACCATGTGTATGTGACAAATAAAATTAGATTTGATTTGATTTGATTTGATCATTCTATCAGAGATGGAGTGTTGGTCTAGGATCAGTTTCTATCAGAGATGGAGTGTTGGTCTAGGATCAGTTTCTATCAGAGATGGAGTGTTGGTCTAGGATCAGTTTCCATCCTCAGAGATGGAGTGTTGGTCTAGGATCAGTTTCCATCCTCAGAGATGGAGTGTTGGTCTAGGATCAGTTTCTATCAGAGATGGAGTGTTGGTCTAGGATCAGTTTCTATCAGAGATGGAGTGTTGGTCTAGGATCAGTTTCTATCAGAGATGGAGTGTTGGTCTAGGATCAGATTCTATCAGAGATGCAGTGTTGGTCTAGGATCAGTTTCTATCAGAGATGGAGTGTTGGTCTAGGATCAGTTTCCATCCTCAGAGATGGAGTGTTGGTCTAGGATCAGTTTCCATCCTCAGAGATGGAGTGTTGGTCTAGGATCAGTTTCTATCAGAGATGGAGTGTTGGTCTAGGATCAGTTTCTATCAGAGATGGAGTGTTGGTCTAGGATCAGTTTCTATCAGAGATGGAGTGTTGGTCTAGGATCAGTTTCCATCCTCAGAGATGGAGTGTTGGTCTAGGATCATTTTCCTCCTCAGAGATGGAGTGTTGGTCTAGGATCAGTTTCCATCCTCAGAGATGGAGTGTTGGTCTAGGATCAGTTTCTATCAGAGATGGAGTGTTGGTCTTTCTAGAGATGGAGTTTCTTGGATCAGATCCTCAGATGGAGTGTTGGTCTAGGATCAGTTTCCATCCTCAGAGATGGAGTGTTGGTCTAGGATCAGTTTCTATCAGAGATGGAGTGTTGGTCTAGGATCAGTTTCTATCAGAGATGGAGTGTTGGTCTAGGATCAGTTTCTATCCTCACAGATGGAGTGTTGGTCTAGGATCAGTTTCTATCAGAGATGGAGTGTTGGTCTAGGATCAGTTTCTATCAGAGATGGAGTGTTGGTCTAGGATCAGTTTCCATCCTCAGAGATGGAGTGTTGGTCTAGGATCAGTTTCCATCCTCACAGATGGAGTGTTGGTCTAGGATCAGTTTCCATCCTCACAGATGGAGTGTTGGTCTAGGATCAGTTTCTATCCTCACAGATGGAGTGTTGGTCTAGGATCAGTTTCTATCAGAGATGGAGTGTTGGTCTAGGATCAGTTTCTATCAGAGATGGAGTGATGGACTAGGATCAGTTTCTATCAGAGATGGAGTGTTGGTCTAGGATCAGTTTCCATCCTCAGAGATGGAGTGTTGGTCTAGGATCAGTTTCCATCCTCAGAGATGGAGTGTTGGTCTTTCTAGAGATGGAGTGTTGGTCTAGTTTTCTATCAGAGATGGAGTGTTGGTCTCAGTTTCTATCAGAGATGGAGTGTTGGTCTAGGATCAGTTTCTATCAGAGATGGAGTGTTGAACTAGGATAATTGTTTATCTTATGCATTGTGATCTAAATGGCAGAACTGTTCCTAGATCAGCACTGCTGCTATGGGAAGCTTGATATATAAGGCCCCAGACAGCTGTACACATGGTTTTCCAACACTTTAGTTTTGATGGAAAACACTGCACGTCCTCTCCTGTCTAGGACTGCTTGGTCTGAAACTGTTCCTCCTCCCTCCCACACCTTTTCACCCTGGCCTTCTCATCATCTAGTACAAATGTCTGGAATAAAAAGCATATTTTCATCAGGGATTACATTACCTTTATCCATCTGTATGCCTGCAGCCTCCCAAGACCCTGTCTGATCCTGACTTTATCACTTCACAGGAGCTGTGTGGAGGGGAGCTGGAGGGATGGAGGAGAGGAGAGGTGGATGTGTGGGGATACAGCACAGAGAGACGGAGAGGTATGGAGGAGGCCCACACATGTAATCACCAGTTGGGCGCAAAGAGAGACAGGAGGCCCACACCCCTCGTCACCAGTCTTAGTGACTACAGGAAGGCTGGGTTGGAAATGTCAAGCAGTGTTGTCTGTCTCCCCCCCCCCCCCTCTCCCCACTCCCCCCTCTCTCCCCACTCCCCCCTCTCCCCTCCTGTCACCTCTGTCCCAGTCAGTCACTATGGGATGAAAAACTATAGGAGGAATAGAGGACAACATACAACATACAATACATACAATATGAAGTCACTGCTGAAGTCTTCATCTGGCTGGGGAATCCTGCCTACCTGCCTCCCGGAGAGAAAAATATGACATTCACGCAGCCGTGGAGTTTTATGCAAATGAGACGTGTATATTATTGCATTGGAATGAACCACGCCCACGTCGGAGAAAGTAGACGAGGAGAACTGGGAGAGGCAAGGACATCGAGAAACTCTGAGCGCTGAACTAAAATGGAGTAGAATATAGGAAGGAGAAAGGAGAATATAATTGTATCAGGGGGAAACTGGATCTGATCTCGACCTAGATTCCCATGCTGTCAATACACTACTATCAGGCTATCTTTGTGCTGTAACAGTTGACTGAGACGACTCTGAAAAGACCTGGGAATATGGGAAAGGAACCTAGAACTATTCCTCGTCCTGGTCATACTAATTCATAATAACACTCTATTCCTCCTCCTAGCCATACTAATTCATAATAATAATAATATATGCCATACTAATTCATAATAACACTTTTATCCAAAGGCCATACTTACAGTCATGTGTGCCATACATTCATAATAACACTATTCCTCCTCCTGGCCATACTAACCCACTACCCTGGCATAATAACACCTGCTCTACCAACTGGCCATACTAATTCATAATAACACTCTATTCCTCCTCCTCCTGGCCATACTAATTCATAATAACACTCTATTCCTCCTCCTGGCCATACTAATTCATAATAACACTCTATTCCTCCTCCTGGCCATACTAATTCATAATAACACTCTATTCCTCCTCCTCCTGGCCATACTAATTCATAATAACACTCTATTCCTCCTCCTGGCCATACTAATCCATAATAACACTCTATTCCTCCTCCTGGCCATACTAATTCATAATAACACTCTATTCCTCCTCCTGGCCATACTAATTCATAATAACACTCTATTCCTCCTCCTCCTGGCCATACTAATTCATAATAACACTCTATTCCTCCTCCTGGCCATACTAATTCATAATAACACTCTATTCCTCCTCCTGGCCATACTAATTCATAATAACACTCTATTCCTCCTCCTGGCCATACTAATTCATAATAACACTCTATTCCTCCTCCTCCTGGCCATACTAATTCATAATAACACTCTATTCCTCCTCCTCCTGGCCATACTAATTCATAATAACACTCTATTCCTCCTCCTGGCCATACTAATTCATAATAACACTCTATTCCTCCTCCTCCTGGCCATACTAATTCATAATAACACTCTATTCCTCCTCCTCCTGGCCATACTAATTCATAATAACACTCTATTCCTCCTCCTGGCCATACTAATTCATAATAACACTCTATTCCTCCTCCTGGCCATACTAATTCATAATAACACTCTATTCCTCCTCCTGGCCATACTAATTCATAATAACACTCTATTCCTCCTCCTGGCCATACTAATTCATAATAACACTCTATTCCTCCTCCTGGCCATACTAATTCATAATAACACTCTATTCCTCCTCCTCCTGGCCATACTAATTCATAATAACACTCTATTCCTCCTCCTCCTGGCCATACTAATTCATAATAACACTCTATTCCTCCTCCTGGCCATACTAATTCATAATAACACTCTATTCCTCCTCCTGGCCATACTAATTCATAATAACACTCTATTCCTCCTCCTGGCCATACTAATTCATAATAACACTCTATTCCTCCTCCTGGCCATACTAATTCATAATAACACTCTATTCCTCCTCCTCCTGGCCATACTAATTCATAATAACACTCTATTCCTCCTCCTCCTGGCCATACTAATTCATAATAACACTCTATTCCTCCTCCTGGCCATACTAATTCATAATAACACTCTATTCCTCCTCCTCCTGGCCATACTAATTCATAATAACACTCTATTCCTCCTCCTGGCCATACTAATTCATAATAACACTCTATTCCTCCTCCTGGCCATACTAATTCATAATAACACTCTATTCCTCCTCCTGGCCATACTAATTCATAATAACACTCTATTCCTCCTCCTGGCCATACTAATTCATAATAACACTCTATTCCTCCTCCTCCTGGCCATACTAATTCATAATAACACTCTATTCCTCCTCCTCCTGGCCATACTAATTCATAATAACACTCTATTCCTCCTCCTGGCCATACTAATTCATAATAACACTCTATTCCTCCTCCTCCTGGCCATACTAATTCATAATAACACTCTATTCCTCCTCCTGGCCATACTAATTCATAATAACACTCTATTCCTCCTCCTGGCCATACTAATTCATAATAACACTCTATTCCTCCTCCTGGCCATACTAATTCATAATAACACTCTATTCCTCCTCCTGGCCATACTAATTCATAATAACACTCTATTCCTCCTCCTGGCCATACTAATTCATAATAACACTCTATTCCTCCTCCTGGCCATACTAATTCATAATAACACTCTATTCCTCCTCCTGGCCATACTAATTCATAATAACACTCTATTCCTCCTCCTCCTGGCCATACTAATTCATAATAACACTCTATTCCTCCTCCTGGCCATACTAATTCATAATAACACTCTATTCCTCCTCCTGGCCATACTAATTCATAATAACACTCTATTCCTCCTCCTCCTGGCCATACTAATTCATAATAACACTCTATTCCTCCTCCTGGCCATACTAATTCATAATAACACTCTATTCCTCCTCCTGGCCATACTAATTCATAATAACACTCTATTCCTCCTCCTGGCCATACTAATTCATAATAACACTCTATTCCTCCTCCTGGCCATACTAATTCATAATAACACTCTATTCCTCCTCCTGGCCATACTAATTCATAATAACACCCAACTGACCTTTCTCAGAAAATGTATTTGATGTGGGTTTCATGTTGCTTGTCCCAAGCCTTTAGATTGAGGTCCCTCTGACACTGGGAGCTTGCATTAACCTTCCTGTCTCCAACATGCATGAGCTGTGAGCCGTGGTCTGTGGTCTGTGGTCTGTGGGCTGTGGGCTGTGGGCTGTGGGCTGTGGGCCGTGGGCTGTGGGCTGTGGGCTGTGGGCTGTGGGCTGTGGGCTGTGGGCTGTGGGCTGTGGGCTGAGGGCTGTGGGCTGTGAGCCGTGGGCTGTGGGCTGTGGGCTGTGGGCTGTGGGCTGTGGGCCGTGAGCCGTGGGCCGTGGGCCGTGGGCTGTGGGCTGTGGGCTGTGGGCTGTGGGCTGTGGGCCGTGGTCTGTGGGCTGTGGGCTGAGGGCTGTGGGCTGTGAGCCGTGGGCTGCGAGCTGTGAGCTGTTGGGCTGTGAGCTGTGAGCTGTGAGCTGTGGGCTGTGGGCTGTGGGCTGTGGGCTGTGAGCTGTGGGCTGTTGGGCTGTGAGCTGTGAGCTGTGGGCTGTGAGCTGTGGGCTGTGAGCTGTGAGCTGTGGGCCATGGGCTGTGTGCTGTGGGCTGTGAGCTGTGGGCTGTTGGGCTGTGAGCTGTGAGCTGTGGGCTGTGAGCTGTGGGCTGTGAGCTGTGAGCTGTGGGCCATGGGCTGTGAGCTGTGGGCTGTGGGCTGTGGGCTGTGAGCTGTGAGCTGTGGGCTGTTGGGCTGTGAGCTGTGAGCTGTGGGCTGTGAGCTGTGGGCTGTGAGCTGTGAGCTGTTGGCTGTGAGCTGTGAGCTGTTGGCTGTGAGCTGTGAGCTGTGGGCTGTTGGGCTGTGAGCTGTGAGCTGTGGGCTGTGAGCTGTGGGCTGTGAGCTGTGGGCTGTTGGGCTGTGAGCTGTGAGCTGTGGGCTGTTGGGCTGTGAGCTGTGGGCTGTGGGCTGTGAGCTGTGGGCTGTGAGCTGTGGGCTGTGGGCTGTGAGCTGTGAGCTGTGAGCCGTGGTCTGTGGGCTGTGGGCTGTGGGCTGTGAGCTGTGGGCTGTTGGGCTGTGAGCTGTGAGCTGTGGGCTGTGAGCTGTGGGCTGTGAGCTGTGAGCTGTGGGCTGTGAGCTGTGAGCTGTGGGCTGTGAGCTGTGGGCTGTGAGCTGTGAGCTGTGGGCTGTGAGCTGGGAGCTGTTGGGCTGTGAGCTGTGAGCTGTGAGCTGTGGGCTGTGAGCTGTGAGCTGTGGGCTGTGAGCTGTGGGCTGTGAGCTGTGAGCTGTGGGCTGTGAGCTGTGAGCTGTTGGGCTGTGAGCTGTTAGCTGTTGGGCTGTGAGCTGTGGGCTGTGAGCTGTGAGCTGTGGGCTGTGAGCTGTTAGCTGTTGGGCTGTGAGCTGTGAGCTGTGGGCTGTGAGCTGTTAGCTGTTGGGCTGTGAGCTGTGAGCTGTGGGCTGTGGGCTGTTGGGCTGTGAGCTGTGGGCTGTTGGGATGTGAGCTGTGGGCTGTGGGCTGTTGGGCTGTGAGCTGTGAGCTGTTGGGATGTGAGCTGTGAGCTGTGAGCTGTGAGCTGTGGGCTGTGAGCTGTGAGCTGTTGGGCTGTGAGCTGTGAGCTGTGAGCTGTGGGCTGTGGGCTGTGGGCTGTGGGCTGTGAGCTGTGGGCTGTTGGGCTGTGAGCTGTGAGCTGTGGGCTGTGAGCTGTGGGCTGTGAGCTGTGAGCTGTGGGCCATGGGCTGTGGGCTGTGGGCTGTGAGCTGTGGGCTGTTGGGCTGTGAGCTGTGAGCTGTGGGCTGTGAGCTGTGGGCTGTGAGCTGTGAGCTGTGGGCCATGGGCTGTGAGCTGTGGGCTGTGGGCTGTGAGCTGTGGGCTGTGGGCTGTGGGCTGTGAGCTGTGAGCTGTGGGCTGTTGGGCTGTGAGCTGTGAGCTGTGGGCTGTGAGCTGTGAGCTGTTGGCTGTGAGCTGTGAGCTGTGGGCTGTTGGGCTGTGAGCTGTGAGCTGTGAGCTGTGGGCTGTTGGGCTGTGAGCTGTGAGCTGTGGGCTGTGAGCTGTGGGCTGTGAGCTGTGGGCTGTTGGGCTGTGAGCTGTGAGCTGTGGGCTGTTGGGCTGTGAGCTGTGGGCTGTGGGCTGTGAGCTGTGGGCTGTGAGCTGTGGGCTGTGGGCTGTGAGCTGTGAGCTGTGAGCCGTGGTCTGTGGGCTGTGGGCTGTGGGCTGTGAGCTGTGGGCTGTTGGGCTGTGAGCTGTGAGCTGTGGGCTGTGAGCTGTGGGCTGTGAGCTGTGAGCTGTGGGCTGTGAGCTGTGAGCTGTGGGCTGTGAGCTGTGGGCTGTGAGCTGTGAGCTGTGGGCTGTGAGCTGTGAGCTGTTGGGCTGTGAGCTGTGAGCTGTGAGCTGTGGGCTGTGAGCTGTGAGCTGTGGGCTGTGAGCTGTGGGCTGTGAGCTGTGAGCTGTGGGCTGTGAGCTGTGAGCTGTTGGGCTGTGAGCTGTTAGCTGTTGGGCTGTGAGCTGTGGGCTGTGAGCTGTGAGCTGTGGGCTGTGAGCTGTTAGCTGTTGGGCTGTGAGCTGTGAGCTGTGGGCTGTGAGCTGTTAGCTGTTGGGCTGTGAGCTGTGAGCTGTGGGCTGTGGGCTGTTGGGCTGTGAGCTGTGGGCTGTTGGGATGTGAGCTGTGGGCTGTGGGCTGTTGGGCTGTGAGCTGTGAGCTGTTGGGATGTGCCTCTGAGTTGTTAGAAGTGATGGCGGAACAAATCAAATCAGATGTTATTGGTCACATACACATGGTTTGCAGATGTTATTGGTCACATACACATGGTTAGCAGATGTTATTGGTCACATACACATGGTTAGCTAATGTTATTGGTCACATACACATGGTTAGCAGATGTTATTGGTCACATACACATGGTTAGCAGATGTTATTGGTCACATACACATGGTTAGCTAATGTTATTGGTCACATACACATGGTTAGCTAATGTTATTGGTCACATACACATGGTTAGCAGATGTTATTGGTCACATACACATGGTTAGCAGATGTTATTGGTCACATACACATGGTTAGCTAATGTTATTGGTCACATACACATGGTTAGTAGATGTTATTGGTCACATACACATGGTTAGCAGATGTTATTGGTCACATACACATGGTTAGCAGATGTTATTGGTCACATACACATGGTTAGCAGATGTTATTGGTCACATACACATGGTTAGCAGATGTTATTGGTCACATACACATGGTTAGCTAATGTTATTGGTCACATACACATGGTTAGCAGATGTTATTGGTCACATACACATGGTTAGCAGATGTTATTGGTCACATACACATGGTTAGCAGATGTTATTGGTCACATACACATGGTTAGCAGTCACATACACAGGGTTAGCAGATGTTATTGGTCACATACACATGGTTAGCAGATGTTATTGGTCACATACACGTGGTTAGCAGATGTTATTGGTCACATACACGTGGTTAGCAGATGTTATTGGTCACATACACGTGGTTAGCAGATGTTATTGGTCACATACACGTGGTTAGTAGATGTTATTGGTCACATACACATGGTTAGCAGATGTTATTGGTCACATACACATGGTTAGCAGATGTTATTGGTCACATACACATGGTTAGCAGATGTTATTGGTCACATACACATGGTTAGCAGATGTTATTGGTCACATACACATGGTTAGCAGATGTTATTGGTCACATACACATGGTTAGCAGATGTTATTGGTCACATACACATGGTTAGCTAATGTTATTGGTCACATACACATGGTTAGTAGATGTTATTGGTCACATACACATGGTTAGCTAATGTTATTGGTCACATACACATGGTTAGCAGATGTTATTGGTCACATACACATGGTTAGCAGATGTTATTGGTCACATACACATGGTTAGCTAATGTTATTGGTCACATACACATGGTTAGCTAATGTTATTGGTCACATACACATGGTTAGCAGATGTTATTGGTCACATACACATGGTTAGCAGATGTTATTGGTCACATACACATGGTTAGCTAATGTTATTGGTCACATACACATGGTTAGTAGATGTTAGTGGTCACATACACATGGTTAGCAGATGTTATTGGTCACATACACATGGTTAGCAGAAGTTATTGGTCACATACACATGGTTAGCAGATGTTATTGGTCACATACACATGGTTAGCAGATGTTATTGGTCACATACACATGGTTAGCTAATGTTATTGGTCACATACACATGGTTAGCAGATGTTATTGGTCACATACACATGGTTAGCAGATGTTATTGGTCACATACACATGGTTAGCTAATGTTATTGGTCACATACACATGGTTAGTAGATGTTATTGGTCACATACACATGGTTAGCAGATGTTATTGGTCACATACACATGGTTAGCTAATGTTATTGGTCACATACACATGGTTAGTAGATGTTATTGGTCACATACACATGGTTAGCTAATGTTATTGGTCACATACACATGGTTAGTAGATGTTATTGGTCACATACACATGGTTAGCAGATGTTATTGGTCACATACACATGGTTAGCTAATGTTATTGGTCACATACACATGGTTAGTAGATGTTATTGGTCACATACACATGGTTAGCAGATGTTATTGGTCACATACACGTGGTTAGCAGATGTTATTGGTCACATACACGTGGTTAGCAGATGTTATTGGTCACATACACATGGTTAGCAGATGTTATTGGTCACATACACGTGGTTAGCAGATGTTGTTGGTCACATGCACATGGTTAGCAGATGTTATTGGTCACATACACGTGGTTAGCAGATGTTGTTGGTCACATACACATGGTTAGCAGATGTTATTGGTCACATACACATGGTTAGCAGATGTTATTGGTCACATACACGTGGTTAGCAGATGTTGTTGGTCACATGCACATGGTTAGCAGATGTTATTGGTCACATACACGTGGTTAGCAGATGTTGTTGGTCACATGCACATGGTTAGCAGATGTTATTGGTCACATACACGTGGTTAGCAGATGTTGTTGGTCACATACACATGGTTAGCAGATGTTGTTGGTCACATACACATGGTTAGCAGATGTTGTTGGTCACATACACATGGTTAGCAGATGTTATTGGTCACATACACGTGGTTAGCAGATGTTGTTGGTCACATACACATGGTTAGCAGATGTTATTGGTCACATACACGTGGTTAGCAGATGTTATTGGTCACATACACATGGTTAGCAGATGTTATTGGTCACATACACATGGTTAGCAGATGTTATTGGTCACATACACGTGGTTAGCAGATGTTATTGGTCACATACACATGGTTAGCAGATGTTATTGGTCACATACACATGGTTAGCAGATGTTATTGGTCACATACACATGGTTAGCAGATGTTATTGGTCACATACACATGGTTAGCAGATGTTATTGGTCACATACACATGGTTAGTAGATGTTATTGGTCACATACACATGGTTAGCTAATGTTATTGGTCACATACACATGGTTAGCAGATGTTATTGGTCACATACACATGGTTAGCAGATGTTATTGGTCACATACACATGGTTAGCAGATGTTATTGGTCACATGGTTAGCAGATGTTATTGGTCACATACACATGGTTAGCAGATGTTATTGGTCACATACACATGGTTAGCAGATGTTATTGGTCACATACACATGGTTAGCAGATGTTATTGGTCACATACACATGGTTAGCAGATGTTATTGGTCACATGGTTAGCAGATGTTATTGGTCACATACACGTGGTTAGCAGATGTTATTGCGAGTGTAATGAAATGCTTGTGCTTCTAGTTCCGACAGTGCAGTAATATCTAACAGGTAATCTAACAATTCCACAACAACTACCTCATACACACCAATCTAAAGGGATGGAATGAGAATTATGTGCATTTCTAAATATATCTAAATATAAATATATGGATGAGTGATGACTGAGGGGCATCGGCAAGGTGCAGTAGATGGTAAAGATGGTACAGTATATACATATGAGATGCAGTAGATGGTATAGATGGTACAGTATATACATATGAGATGCAGTAGATGGTATAGATGGTACAGTATATACATATGAGATGCAGTAGATGGTATAGATGGTACAGTATATACATATGAGATGCAGTAGATGGTATAGATGGTACAGTATATACATATGAGATGCAGTAGATGGTATAGATGGTACAGTATATACATATGAGATGTAGTAGATGGTATAGATGGTACAGTATATACATATGAGATGCAGTAGATGGTATAGATGGTACAGTATATACATATGAGATGCAGTAGATGGTATAGATGGTACAGTATATACATATGAGATGCAGTAGATGGTATAGATGGTACAGTATATACATATGAGATGCAGTAGATGGTATAGATGGTACAGTATAGACATATGAGATGCAGTACATGGTATAGATGGTACAGTATAGACATATGAGATGCAGTAGATGGTATAGATGGTACAGTATAGACATACGAGATGCAGTAGATGGTATAGATGGTACAGTATAGACATATGATATGCAGTAGATGGTATAGATGGTACAGTATGTACATATGATATGCAGTAGATGGTATAGATGGTACAGTATATACATATGATATGCAGTAGATGGTATAGATGGTACAGTATATACATATGAGATGCAGTAGATGGTATAGATGGTACAGTATAGACATATGAGATGCAGTAGATGGTATAGATGGTACAGTATATATATATGAGATGCAGTAGATGGTATAGATGGTACAGTATATACATATGAGATGCAGTAGATGGTATAGATGGTACAGTATATACATATGAGATGCAGTAGATGGTATAGATGGTACAGTATATACATATGAGATGCAGTAGATGGTATAGATGGTACAGTATATACATATGAGATGAATAATGTAAGATATGTTAACATTAATAAAGTGGAATTGTTTAAACTGACTAGTGATCCATTTATTAAAGTGGCCAGTGATATGAGTCTTTATGTGGGCAGCAGATGATACAAAGTAACAGGGACATATCACATCACAGCGTGACCTATGGGTTTGATGTGAACACATGCATTGAAGCACACAGAGCAACCACTGAATTATGGGTCATTATTATTGCAGAGCAACATGGCGAATCATTGATCTGCAGCGAGACGCGTTGAAGGGAAAGGGAGGCCTGAGAATTCAACAGGAAAGATGGGTAATCCACTCAGAACAGAGAACATCTGGTGGCAAGAAGAGACAGAGAGAGAGAGACAGAGAGAGAGAGACAGAGAGAGAGAGAGAGAGAGAGAGAGAGAGAGAGAGAGAGAGAGAGAGAGAGAGAGAGAGAGAGAGAGAGAGAGAGAGAGAGACAGAGTCAGAGAGAGAGACAGAGAGAGAGACAGAGAGAGAGAGAGACAGAGAGAGACAGAGACAGAGAGACAGAGACAGAGAGAGAGACAGAGAGAGAGAGAGACAGAGAGAGAGAGAGAGACAGAGAGAGAGAGAGAGAGACAGAGAGAGAGAGAGACAGAGTCAGAGAGAGAGACAGAGAGAGAGACAGAGAGAGAGACAGAGAGAGAGAGACAGAGAGAGAGACAGAGAGAGAGACAGAGAGAGAGACAGAGAGAGAGACAGAGAGAGACAGAGAGAGAGAGACAAAGAGAGAGAGACAGAGAGAGAGAGACAGAGAGAGACAGAGAGAGAGAGACAGAGAGAGAGAGACAGAGAGAGACAGAGAGAGAGACAGAGACAGATACAGAGACAGAGAGAGAGAGAGAGAGATAACAATGGACAGAAAGAAACACTTTCTTCTATCATCCCAGCTTGCACCTCAGTGGGTGTCATGTGTTGAATCACCAGCCATTTCACATCTTTTTCTTATACGTTAACCTGTTACTCCTACCCCCTACTTTTTCGAACATTCTGTTAAAAATCGCGCAACATTTCAGCGCCGTGCTACTCATGCCAGGAATATAGTATATGCATATGATTAGTATGTGTGGATAGAAAACACTCAGACATTTATAAAACTGGTTAAATCACGGCTGTGACTATAACAGAACGTGCGTTTCATCGAAAAGTGCAGGAAAATCTGATCACTGAAAATGGGAAAATATATCCATGTGCCACTTCAACCCATTGTTAAAAGTGAACCACATTAAATGGGGCCGAGGTTGCAATATCTACAGCTTCCACACGATGTCAACAGTCTTGTCATTTGCCTACGATTTGTTTCTTGGTCAAACAGACACGAGGCAGCGCAGTTCTTCCGGTCTCCGACCGGATATTTTGGTTGAGATTTACCCGGACATTATTTCCAGACGTACAGCTATAGAATATACATCGCCTCGTGATCAATGATCGCTTATTAACGTTTACTAATACCTAAAGTTGCATTACAAAAGTATTTCGAAGTGTTTTGTGAAAGTTTATCGTCGACTTTTTTAATTTAAAAAAAATGACGTTACGTTATAGAACGCTATTTTTTTTCTTCATCACACAGTCTTCATAGATCGATATCTAGGCTATATATGGACCGGTTTAATCGAAAAAAAAGACCCAATAGTGATGTTTATGGGACATCTAGGAGTGCCAACAAAGAAGATGGTCAAAGGTAATGAATGTTTTATATTTTATTTGTGCGTTTTGTGTAGCGCCGACTATGCTAATTATTTTGTTTACGTCCCCTGCGGGTCTTTTGGGGTGTTACATGCTATCGGATAATAGCTTCTCATCCTTTCGCCGAAAAGCATTTAAAAAATCTGACTTGTTGCCTGGATTCACAACGAGTGTAGCTTTAATTCAGTACCCTGCATGTGTATTTTAATGAACGTTTGAGTTTTAACGAGTGCTATTAGCATTTAGTGTAGCGCATTTGCATTTCCAGATGTCTAGATGGGACACCTGCGTGTCGGGTAGGAGCAAGAGGTTAATCCCTCGTTCCATGTGTCTCTCCTCAGGCCGGTGGTGGCTGGTCCAGGAATCTGAGGTGCGGGGGTCCCTCCGCCCCTATGGACATAGAGGGGGCCCCGGCGTATGCTGTTCGAACCATCCTGGACCCGAGGCGTCGGGCGAGGGACCTTCAGTACCTCGTGGAGAGGAACGATCTGGACTAGAGACGCTGGGTGCAGGTGGAGGACGTCTTGGACCCTTCTTGGACCCACCGTCTCCACCGGATCGTCCCCGAGGTCGGAGTCGGCGCGCAGCTGAGGCCGCACGTCAAGGGGGTGGGTTACTGTCACGACTTCCGCCGAAGTCGGTACCTCTCCTTGTTCGGGCGGCGTACGGCGGTCGACGTCACCAGCCTTCTAGCCATCGCCGAACCACTTTACATTTTCCTTTTGTTTTTGTCTTTGTCTTACACACCTGGTTTCTATCCCCCAATTACTTGTTCATTATTTAACCCTCTGTTCCCCCATGTCTGGTTGTGAATAATTGTTTTTATGTAGTACGGTCCGTTAATGTGGGCTCTCTTTATTGTATTACATTTGTATATTGTCACGTTCTGACCATAGTTCTGTTATTTATTCTTTGTTTTAGTATGGTCAGGGCGTGAGTTGGGGTGGGCACTATATGTTTGGTTTTCTATGTTGCTTTTTGTGTTCGGCCTAGTATGGTTCTCAATCAGAGGCAGGTGTCGTTAGTTGTCTCTGATTGAGAATCATACTTAGGTAGCCTGGGTTTCACTTTTGGTTTGTGGGTGTTTGTTTCCGTGTGAGTGTTTGGGCCACACAGTACTGGTTTGGTTTTGGTTTGTGGGTGTTTGTTTCCGTGTGAGTGTTTGGGCCACACAGTACTGGTTTGGTTTTGGTTTGTGGGTGTTTGTTTCCGTGTGAGTGTTTGGGCCACACAGTACTGGTTTGGTTTTGGTTTGTGGGTGTTTGTTTCCGTGTGAGTGTTTTGGACACACGGTACTGTTTCAGTTTTGTATATTTCACGTTTATTATTTTGTTCCAGTGTTCAGTGCTTTCTTTAATTAAAATCATCATGAATGCTGCGCTTTGGTCCGATCCTTACTCCTCCTCAGACGAAGAGGAGGAAAGCCGTTACAGAAACACCCACCACCAAAGGACCAAGCAGCGTGGTAACGAGCAGCAGCAGGAGAGGCAGCGATATTTGGAGAACTGGACTTGGGAGGAGATTCTGGACGGCAAAGGACACTGGGCACAGCCAGGGGAATATCGCCGCCCCAAAGCAGAGCTGGAGGCAGCGAAAGCAGAGAGGTGCCGGTGTGAGGAGGTGGCACGGCAGCACGGCTGGAAGTCCGAGAGGCAGCCCCAAACATCTCTTGGTGGGGGCACACGGGAGTGGGGCGATGTCAGGTAGGAGACCTGCGCCAACTCCCCGTGCTTACCATGGAGAGAGAGGGCGTCGTACTGGTCAGGCACCGTGTTATGCGGTGGAGCGCACGGTGTCCCCAGTACGCGTGCTTCCCAGCTCCCCATATCGGCCGGGCTAGAGTGGGCATCGAGCCAGGTGTCACTAAGCCGGATCTGCGCATCTGGTCTCAGGGGGTCTCCTCGGGCCGGCATACATGGCACCAGCCTTACGCAATGGTGTTCCCGGTTCGCCAGCACAGCCCAGTGCGAGCTATTCCACCTCGCCGCACTGGCCTGGCTATGGGGAGTATTCAACCAGGTAAGGTTGGGCAGGCTCAGAGCTCAAGAGCTCCAGTGCACCTGTGCCACCTCCACGCACCAGCCCTCTGCACCAGGCTGTCTCTCTGTCTCCTCCCTACATGTGCTCCCGCCTGTCCAGCGCTGCCAGAGTCTCCCGTCTGTCCTGATCCACCAGAGTCTCCCGTCTTTGCTGAGCCGCCAGAGTCTCCCGTCTTTGCTGAGCCGCCAGAGTCTCCCGTCTGTCCTGAGCCGCCAGAGTCTCCCGTCTGTCCTGAGCCGCCAGAGTCTCCCGTCTGTCCTGAGCTGCCAGAGTCTCCCGTCTTTGCTGAGCTGCCAGAGTCTCCTGTCTGTCCTGAGCCGCCAGAGTCTCCCGTCTGTCCTGAGCCGCCAGAGTCTCCCGTCTGTCCTGAGCCGCCAAAGCCGCCAGTCTGTCCTGAGCCGCCACTGATCATCAATGCTATGAAAATTATAGTTTTAACCATGTTTTGAGGCTATACCGTGTTTGTTAACAATTACATTACATATATATTGGGCTCTGAGGGGTTAGACAGTTGAACTAAGCTCATCAGGCATTTATACGTTATATTTAAGCAATATGGCCCGAGGAGGTGTGGTATACGGCCAATATACCACGGCTAAAGGCTGTTCTTAGGCACAACGCAACGCCATATTGTCACGCCCTGACCTTAGAGATCCTTTATTCTCTATTTTGGTTAGGTCGGGATGTGACTAGGTGGGCATTCTAGTTTCTTTATTTCTAGGTTAGCCTGGTTATGGTTCCCAATCAGAGGCAGCTGTCTATCGTTGTCTCTGATTGGGGATCATATTGAAGCAGCCTTTTTCCCACCTGTTTGTTGTGGGATCTTGTTTATGTATAGTTGCCTGGAAGCACTACACGAGCTTCACGTTTCCTTTTGCGCTTTATTGTTTTCTGTGTGTTTCACTTCTAATAAAAGATGATGGAACCAAACCACGCTGCACTTTGGTCCGACCATCTTTACAACAACGTTCGTGACACATATATCACAAACCCCCGGGGGAGCCTTAGTGCTGTTACCAATGTAATTAGATCAGTACAACTAAGTGTTTTGTCATACCCGTGGTATGCGGTCTGATATATCACGGCTTCAGCCAATCAGCATTCAGGGCTCGAACCACCCAGTTTATAATCTTCAATAATCAATGGCTAAGTATCATGATTTTAAAAGTCAGAAAATGATGTAGCAACCGCATATTGGACTTGTATTTATGGCCTCAGGGTATAGGAGAGGTAAACATATTATCCCCCAGACCCTCAATGCCAATTCTCTCTGTGTTCATCTTACCTTACCTCTACAATGCTGTGTGAATGGTTTCACCAGGTACCTCACCTTTACAGCCCAGTGTGAATGGTTTCACCAGGTACCTCACCTTTACAGCCCAGTGTGAATGGTTTCACCAGGTACCTCACCTTTACAGCCCAGTGTGAATGGTTTCACCAGGTACCTCACCTTTACAGCCCAGTGTGAATGCTTTCCCAAACACTCTCTGTAACTCCACAACACTCTAACTCCATAACACTCTCACTAAGTCCACAACACTCTCTCTAACTCCACAACACTCTCTCTAACTCCACAACACTCTCTCTAACTCCACAACACTCTCTCTAACTCCACAACACTCTATCTAACTCCACAACACCCTCTCTAACTCCACAACACCCTCTCTAACTTCACAACACTCTCTCTAACTCCACAACACTCTCTGTAACTCCACAACACTCTAACTCCACAACACTCTCTCTAACTCCACAACACTCTCTCTAACTCCACAATACTCTCTCTGACTCCACAACACTCTCTCTAACTCCACAACACCCTCTCTAACTCCACAACACTCTCTCTAACTCCACAACACTCTCTCTAACTCCACAACACTCTCTGTAACTCCACAACACTCTAACTCTATAACACTCTCTCTAACTCCACAACACTCTCTGTAACTCCACAACAATCTCTCTAACTCTACAACACTCTCTGTAACTCCACAACACTCTCTCTAACTCCACAACACTCTCTCTAACTCCACAACACCCTCTCTAACTCCACAACACCCTCTCTAACTCCACAACACTCTCTCTAACTCCACAACACTCTCTCTAACTCCACAACACTCTCTGTAACTCCACAACACTCTAACTCTATAACACTCTCTAACTCCACAACACTCTCTCTAACTCCATAACACTCTCTCTAACTCTACAACACTCTCTGTAACTCAACAACACTCTCTCTAACTCCACAACACTCTCTCTAACTCCACAACACTCTCTCTAACTCTACAACACTCTCTGTAACTCCACAACACTCTCTGTAACTCCACAACACTCTCTCTAACTCCACAACACTCTCTCTAACTCCACAAACTCCACAACACTCTCTCTAACTCCACAACACTCTAACTCCACAACACTCTCTCTAACTCCACAACACTCTCTCTAACTCCACAACACTCTCTCTAACTCCACAACACTCTCTCTAACTCCACAACACTCTCTCTAACTCCACAACACCCTCTCTAACTCCACAACACCCTCTCTAACTTCACAACACTCTCTCTAACTCCACAACACTCTCTGTAACTCCACAACACTCTAACTCCACAACACTCTCTCTAACTCCACAACACTCTCTCTAACTCCACAATACTCTCTCTGACTCCACAACACTCTCTCTAACTCCACAACACCCTCTCTAACTCCACAACACTCTCTCTAACTCCACAACACTCTCTCTAACTCCACAACACTCTCTGTAACTCCACAACACTCTAACTCTATAACACTCTCTCTAACTCCACAACACTCTCTGTAACTCCACAACAATCTCTCTAACTCTACAACACTCTCTGTAACTCCACAACACTCTCTCTAACTCCACAACACTCTCTCTAACTCCACAACACCCTCTCTAACTCCACAACACCCTCTCTAACTCCACAACACTCTCTCTAACTCCACAACACTCTCTCTAACTCCACAACACTCTCTGTAACTCCACAACACTCTAACTCTATAACACTCTCTCTAACTCCACAACACTCTCTCTAACTCCATAACACTCTCTCTAACTCTACAACACTCTCTGTAACTCAACAACACTCTCTCTAACTCCACAACACTCTCTCTAACTCCACAACACTCTCTCTAACTCTACAACACTCTCTGTAACTCCACAACACTCTCTGTAACTCCACAACACTCTCTCTAACTCCACAACACTCTCTCTAACTCCAAACTCCACAACACTCTCTCTAACTCCACAACACTCTAACTCCACAACACTCTCTCTAACTCCACAACACTCTCTCTAACTCCACAACACTCTCTCTAACTCCACAACACTCTCTCTAACTCCACAACACTCTCTCTAACTCCACAACACTCTCTCTAACTCCACAACACTCACTCTAACTCCACAACACTCTCTCTAACTACACAACACTCTCTCTAACTCCACAACACTCTAACTCCACAACACTCTAACTCCACAACACTCTAACTCCACAACACTCTCTCTAACTCCACAACACTCACTCTAACTCCACAACACTCTCTCTAACTCCACAACACTCTCTCTAACTCCACAACACTCTCTCTAACTCCACAACACTCTAACTCCACAACACTCTCTCTAACTCCACAACACTCTAACTCCACAACACTCTCTCTAACTCCACAACACTCACTCTAACTCCACAACACTCTCTGTAACTCCACAACACTCTCTCTAACTCCACAACACTCTCTCTAACTCCACAACACCCTCTCTAACTCCACAACACCCTCTCTAACTCCACAACACTCTCTCTAACTCCACAACACTCTCTCTAACTCCACAACACTCTCTGTAACTCCACAACACTCTAACTCTATAACACTCTCTCTAACTCCACAACACTCTCTCTAACTCCATAACACTCTCTCTAACTCTACAACACTCTCTGTAACTCAACAACACTCTCTCTAACTCCACAACACTCTCTCTAACTCCACAACACTCTCTCTAACTCTACAACACTCTCTGTAACTCCACAACACTCTCTGTAACTCCACAACACTCTCTCTAACTCCACAACACTCTCTCTAACTCCACAAACTCCACAACACTCTCTCTAACTCCACAACACTCTAACTCCACAACACTCTCTCTAACTCCACAACACTCTCTCTAACTCCACAACACTCTCTCTAACTCCACAACACTCACTCTAACTCCACAACACTCTCTCTAACTCCACAACACTCTCTCTAACTCCACAACACTCTAACTCCACAACACTCTAACTCCACAACACTCTAACTCCACAACACTCTCTCTAACTCCACAACACTCACTCTAACTCCACAACACTCTCTCTAACTCCACAACACTCTCTCTAACTCCACAACACTCTCTCTAACTCCACAACACTCTAACTCCACAACACTCTCTCTAACTCCACAACACTCTAACTCCACAACACTCTAACTCCACAACACTCTCTCTAACTCCACAACACTCACTCTAACTCCACAACACTCTCTGTAACTCCACAACACTCTCTCTAACTCCACAACACTCTCTCTAACTCCACAACACCCTCTCTAACTCCACAACACCCTCTCTAACTCCACAACACTCTCTCTAACTCCACAACACTCTCTCTAACTCCACAACACTCTCTGTAACTCCACAACACTCTAACTCTATAACACTCTCTCTAACTCCACAACACTCTCTCTAACTCCATAACACTCTCTCTAACTCTACAACACTCTCTGTAACTCAACAACACTCTCTCTAACTCCACAACACTCTCTCTAACTCCACAACACTCTCTCTAACTCTACAACACTCTCTGTAACTCCACAACACTCTCTGTAACTCCACAACACTCTCTCTAACTCCACAACACTCTCTCTAACTCCACAAACTCCACAACACTCTCTCTAACTCCACAACACTCTAACTCCACAACACTCTCTCTAACTCCACAACACTCTCTCTAACTCCACAACACTCTCTCTAACTCCACAACACTCTCTCTAACTCCACAACACTCTCTCTAACTCCACAACACTCTCTCTAACTCCACAACACTCACTCTAACTCCACAACACTCTCTCTAACTCCACAACACTCTCTCTAACTCCACAACACTCTAACTCCACAACACTCTAACTCCACAACACTCTAACTCCACAACACTCTCTAACTCCACAACACTCACTCTAACTCCACAACACTCTCTCTAACTCCACAACACTCTCTCTAACTCCACAACACTCTCTCTAACTCCACAACACTCTAACTCCACAACACTCTCTCTAACTCCACAACACTCTAACTCCACAACACTCTCTCTAACTCCACAACACTCTAACTCCACAACACTCTCTCTAACTCCACAACACTCTCTAACACCACAACACTCTCTCTAACTCCACAAACTCCACAACACTCTCTCTAACTCCACAACACTCTAACTCCACAACACTCTCTCTAACTCCACAACACTCTCTCTAACACCACAACACTCTCTCTAACTCCACAACACTCTCACTAAGTCCACAACACTCTCTCTAACTCCACAACACTCTCTGTAACTCCACAACACTCTCTCTAACACCACAACACTCTCTCTAACTCCACAACACTCTCTCTAACTCCACAACACTCTCTCTAACACCACGACACTCTCTGTAACTCCACAACACTCTCTCTAACTCCACAACACTCTCTCTAACTCCACAAACTCCACAACACTCTCTCTAACTCCATAACACTCTAACTCCACAACACTCTCTCTAACTCCACAACACTCTCTCTAACACCACAACACTCTCTCTAACTCCACAACACTCTAACTCCACAACACTCTCTCTAACTCCACAACACTCTCTCTAACTCCACAACACTCTCTCTAACTCCACAACACTCTCACTAAGTCCACAACACTCTCTGTAACTCCACAACACTCTCTCTAACACCACAACACTCTCTCTAACTCCACAACACTCTCTCTAACTCCACAACACTCTCTCTAACACCACGACACTCTCTGTAACTCCACAACACTCTCTCTAACTCCACAACACTCTCTCTAACTCCACAAACTCCACAACACTCTCTCTAACTCCACAACACTCTCTCTAACTCCACAACACTCTCTCTAACTCCACAACACTCTCTCTAACTCCACAACACTCACTCTAACTCCACAACACTCTCTCTAACTCCACAACACTCTCTCTAACTCCACAACACTCTAACTCCACAACACTCTAACTCCACAACACTCTAACTCCACAACACTCTCTCTAACTCCACAACACTCACTCTAACTCCACAACACTCTCTCTAACTCCACAACACTCTCTCTAACTCCACAACACTCTCTCTAACTCCACAACACTCTAACTCCACAACACTCTCTCTAACTCCACAACACTCTAACTCCACAACACTCTCTCTAACTCCACAACACTCTAACTCCACAACACTCTCTCTAACTCCACAACACTCTCTCTAACACCACAACACTCTCTCTAACTCCACAAACTCCACAACACTCTCTCTAACTCCACAACACTCTAACTCCACAACACTCTCTCTAACTCCACAACACTCTCTCTAACACCACAACACTCTCTCTAACTCCACAACACTCTCACTAAGTCCACAACACTCTCTCTAACTCCACAACACTCTCTGTAACTCCACAACACTCTCTCTAACACCACAACACTCTCTCTAACTCCACAACACTCTCTCTAACTCCACAACACTCTCTCTAACACCACGACACTCTCTGTAACTCCACAACACTCTCTCTAACTCCACAACACTCTCTCTAACTCCACAAACTCCACAACACTCTCTCTAACTCCATAACACTCTAACTCCACAACACTCTCTCTAACTCCACAACACTCTCTCTAACACCACAACACTCTCTCTAACTCCACAACACTCTAACTCCACAACACTCTCTCTAACTCCACAACACTCTCTCTAACACCACAACACTCTCTCTAACTCCACAACACTCTCACTAAGTCCACAACACTCTCTGTAACTCCACAACACTCTCTCTAACACCACAACACTCTCTCTAACTCCACAACACTCTCTCTAACTCCACAACACTCTCTCTAACACCACGACACTCTCTGTAACTCCACAACACTCTCTCTAACTCCACAACACTCTCTCTAACTCCACAAACTCCACAACACTCTCTCTAACTCCATAACACTCTAACTCCACAACACTCTCTCTAACTCCACAACACTCTCTCTAACTCCACAACACTCTCTCTAACACCACAACACTCTCTCTAACTCCACAACACTCTCACTAAGTCCACAACACTCTCTCTAACTCCTCAACACTCTCTCTAACTCCACAACACTCTCTCTAACTCCACAACACTCTCTCTAACTCCACAACACTCTCTCTAACTCCACAACACTCTCTCTAACATCACAACACTCTCTCTAACTCCACAACACTCTCTCTAACTCCACAACACTCTCTCTAACACCACAACACTCTCTCTAACACCACAACACTCTCTGTAACTCCACAACACTCTCTCTAACACCACAACACTCTCTTTTTCTCTCCCAGATGAAAACCCTTATAGTGCGTTTGAATGCTCTGCAGCGGTGTGGCCCTTTCTACACGGTTGAGATAACATGTTGCCTTTGTTAATGCATCTAAACACGTTCAGAGAATTAGCAGCCCAACCATTTTAGAATGCATGGCCAGATCCACATCAGCACTGTTTAACCCCTGACCTGTTCACCGTGATTACTATTATTTGACCATGCGTATCATTCATGAACATTTGAACATCTTGGCCATGTTCTGTTATAATCTTCATCCATACACAGTGTCTCATGACCCCTCCTGTCTCAGCCTACAGTATTTATGCTGCAGTAGTTTATGTGTCGGGGGGCTAAGGTCAGTTTGTTATATCTGGAGTACTTCTCCTGTCCTATCCAGTGTCCTGTGTGAATTTAAGTATGCTCTCTCTAATTCTCTCTTTCTCTCACTCGGAGGACCTGAGCCCTAGGACCATGCCTCAGGACTACCTGACATGATGACTCCTTGCTGTCCCCAGTCCACCTGGCTGTGCTGCTGCTCCAGTTTCAACTGTTCTGCCTGTGATTATTATTATTTGACCATGCTGGTCATTTATGAACATTTTAACGTCTTGGCCATGTTCTGTTATAATCTCTACCCGGCACAGCCAGAAGAGGACTGGCAACCCCTCATAGCCTGGTTCCTCTCTAGGTTTCTTCCTAGGTTTCGGCCTTTCTTGGGAGTTTTTCCTAGCCACCGTGCTTCCACGCCTGCATCGCTTGCTGTTTTTTTTTTTTAGGCTGGGTTTCTGTACAGCACTTTGAGATTTCATCTGATGTAAGAAGAGCTTTATAAATGCATTTGATTTGATTTAACCCAGTGATACATCACCTCACATTGAGGTTATCAACAGTGTTTATCCCAGTGGTATATCACCTCACGTTGAGGTTATTAACAGTGTTTATCCCAGTGGTATATCACCTCACGTTGAGGTTATTAACAGTGTTTATCCCAGTGGTATATCACCTCACGTTGAGGTTATTAACAGTGTTTATCCCAGTGGTATATCACCTCACGTTGAGGTTATCAACAGTGTTTATCCCAGTGGTATATCACCTCACGTTGAGGTTATCAACAGTGTTTATCCCAGTGATATATCACCTCACGTTGAGGTTAGTGTTTATCCCAGTGGTATATCACCTCACGTTGAGGTTATCAACAGTGTTTATCCCAGTGGTATATCACCTCACGTTTAGGGTAATATGTGTGTACATCCCAATTGCCCTATATTCCTTCATTGTGCACTGTACAGTACAACATTAGTGCACTGTACAGTACAATATTAGTGCACTGTACAGTACAACATTAGTGCACTCTACAGTACAACATTAGTGCACTGTACAGTACAACATTAGTGCACTGTACAGTACAACATTAGTGCACTGTAAAGGGAATTGTGTTCCATTTGTGACACACACCGGGGTATATCCAACGCCAGGCCGGCCCTCTGTTTACATACTGCCACCTGTTTCAACACACTGGTGTCACACTCTACTGGGGTCGCACTCTACTGGAGTCACACTCTACTGGAGTCACACTTTAGAGACAAACACACACACACACACACACACACACACACACACACACACACACACACACACACACACACACACACACACACACACACACACACACACACACACACACACACACACACACACACACACACACACACACACACACACACACACACACACACACACACACACACACACACACACACACACACACACACACACACACACACACACACACACACACACACACACAGACACACACACAGACTGTGTTAGGTGATAAGTGTGTTATTTTTCTGTTTGTTGGAGCTGGTGGCTAGATGTCATGTCATCTAGCATCCACCCGTCTCTTAGAGAACTGCAGTGGTCTCTTGGTGCAGCTGATGTTGTAGCCCTGCAGTGGTCTCCTGGTGCAGCTGGTGTTGTAGCCCTGCAGTGGTCTCCTGGTGCAGCTGGTGTTGAAGCCCTGCAGTGGTCTCCTGGTGCAGCTGGTGTTGAAGCCCTGCAGTGGTCTCCTGGTGCAGCTGGTGTTGTAGGCCTTCAGTGATCTCCTGGTACAGATGGTTTTGTAGCCCTGCAGTGGTCTCCTGGTGCAGCTGGTGTTGTAGCCCAGCAGTGGTCTCCTGGGGCAGCTGGTGTTGTAGCCCAGCAGTGGTCTCCTGGTGCAGCTGGTGTTGTAGCCTGCAGTGGTCTCCTGGTGCAGCTGGTGTTGAAGCCCTGCAGTGGTCTCCTGGTGCTGTAGCCCAGCAGTGGTCTCCTGGTGCAGCTGGTATTGTAGCCCAGCAGTGGTCTCCTGGTGTAGCTGGTGTTGTAGCCCAGCAGTGGTCTCCTGGTGCAGCTGGTGTTGTTGCCCAGCAGTGGTCTCCTGGTGCAGCTGGTGTTGTAGCCCAGCAGTGGTCTCCTGGTGTAGCTGGTGTTGTGGCCCAGCAGTGGTCTCCTGGTGCAGCTGGTATTGTAGCCCTGCAGTGGTCTCCTGGTGCAGCTGGTGTTGTAGCCCTGCGAGGGGACATGCTCCAGTGTCGTTGTAATAGTGTGTGTAGTTTAGGTTGTGTGGACTAGCAGGGCCTGGAACACAGCTGTCTGCAGAGTCTGTCCTCAATCACACTAAAGGGAGGCACACACACACACACACGCACACACACACACACACACACACACACACACACACACACACACACACACACACACACACACACACACACACACACACACACACACACACACACACACACACACACACACACACACACACACACACACACACACACACACACACACACACACACACACACACACACACACACACACACACACACGTGTGAGTGTGTGTGTGTGTGTGTGTGTATCTCTCTCCACAGGAATGTGACTGAACCGTGTTCAATTCTTTGACCACCTTGATGACCTATGACTTCTATCCATCAGTGTCCTCTGTGTGTCTCTGTGTCTCCGTGTGTCTCTGTGTCTCTGTGTGTCTCTGTGTGTCTCTGTGTGGCTCTGTGTGTCTCTGTGTCTCTGTGTGTCTCTGTGTCTCTCTGTGTCTCTGTGTGTCTCTGTGTCTCTGTGTCTCTGTGTCTCTGTGTCTCTGTGTCTCTGTGTCTCTGTGTCTCTGTGTGTCTCTGTGTGTCATGTTTTGTCATTTATTATCATGTCTTGTCCCTGTGCTTCCCATTCTATTCGTTTCCCTCTGCTGGTCTTATTAGGTTCTTTCCCTCTTTCTATCCCTCTCTCTCCCCCTCCCTCTCTCACTCTCTCGCTCTCTCTTCTCTCTTCCGTTCCTGCTCCCAGCTGTTCCTATTCCCCTAATCATCATTTAGTCTTCCCACACCTGTTCCCGATCCTTTTCCCTGATTAGAGTCCCTATTTCTCTCCTTGTTATTCGTTTCTGCCCTGTCGGTTCCTTGTCTAGAATTCACCGTGCTGTGTTTGTGTATCGCCCTGTCGTGTCGTGTTTTCCTCAGATGCTGCGTGGTGAGCAGGTGTCTGAGTCTGTTTGGTTCAAGTGCCTTCCCGAGGCAACCTGCTGTTCACCTGCTGTTCAAGATCGAGTCTCCAGTTTGTCCTCGTCATTTCGAGTGAAAGTTGTGTTTTTTGATTGTATTTACTTTACTGGATTAAAGACTCTGTTTTCGCCAAGTCGCTTTTGGGTCCTCTTTCACCTGCATGACACTGTGTCTCTGTGTGTCTCTGTGTGTCTCTGTGTGTCTCTGTGTGTCTCTGTGTCTCTGTGTGTCTCTGTGTCTCTGTGTGTCTCTGTGTCTGTGTGTCTCTGTGTGTCTGTTTGTGTCTCTGTGTCTGTGTGTGTGTCTCTGTGTCTCTGTGTGTGTGTGTGTCTCTGTGTCTGTGTGTGTGTGTCTCTGTGTCTCTGTGTGTCTGTGTGTGTCTCTGTGTCTGTGTGTGTGTCTCTGTGTCTATGTGTGTCTGTGTGTGTCTCTGTGTCTGTGTGTGTGTGTGTCTCTGTGTCTGTGTGTGTGTGTGTCTCTGTGTCTGTGTGTGTGTGTGTCTCTGTGTCTCTGTGTGTCTGTGTGTGTCTCTGTGTCTGTGTGTGTCTGTGTGTGTGTGTGTGTGTGTGTGTCTCTGTGTCTGTGTGTGTGTGTGTGTGTGTGTGTGTGTGTGTGTGTGTGTGTGTGTGTGTGTCTCTGTGTCTGTGTGTGTGTGTGTGTCTCTGTGTGTGTCTCTGTGTGTCTCTGTGTCTCTGTGTGTGTCTCTGTGTGTGTCTCTGTGTCTCTGTGTGTGTCTCTGTGTGTGTCTCTGTGTCTCTGTGTGTGTCTCTGTGTGTGTCTCTGTGTCTGTGTGTGTGTGTCTCTGTGTGTCTCTGTGTGTGTCTCTGTGTCTCTGTGTCTGTGTGTGTGTCTCTCTGTGTGTGTGTGCGTGTGTGTGTGTGTGTGCGCTCGTGTGTGTGTGTGTGTGTATGGGTGTGTGTGTGTGTGTGGTAGCTGACAGGGTTGTGGTGACAACTATTCTGTGATTTGGGCTCCAGAGGACACAAAGGGCTTTCCACAGAAAAGCTCATGCCTTCCAAATGGCATCTTGTTCCCTACATAGTGCACTACTCCTATTGGCCCTGGTCAAAAGTAGTGCACTAAGCAGGGGATAGGGTGCCATTTGGGATTCAGGCCTTCTTCATCACAGAGCTGCCAATAGCAAACACAGGATCCCTTTTCTCTCTGGTAAGTCAAGCAGTAAATGTTGGGCTTTGATACATTTTCAATTTTCCAATCTCACATTTATGGCATAAACCAATAGGGGCTGCCGCTCTCTCCGGGACACCACTGAATATGAATCAGCAGTCGGACGGACGGGAGATTCAAAAAGCCTTGAATGATCAGAAATGGACGTGTGCATGGACAGTTATAGATAGATCGTCTTTTCACTCTCAGGGACAAGTGAAAGGTGAAAGGTGAAAGGTGAGTTATATAAAAAAAAAATAAAAAAAAAAACGTTTGACTCTTTGAAGAGAATACTTAGATATTTTTTCCCCCGCAGATATATTTGACTACCAACCATCCCACAAGCGACTCTGACTTGAAATTACAAAAAAACACTCAACCCATTGATTATAAGTCTAGTTATGTTTCAACAGAGTGGTGGCATTTGCTAAACGTCACCTTTCTTTAAATCTCATTAGCATGTCCTTCTTAATCAATAGGCCATTAATGATAAGACCCACGGCGTCTCAGGATACAGTAAGGCCTCTCTGGGTATTTTGTTGTTGAAAGAGTCCTTTCGTATAAACAACGTTATGCTACAAAATGTGATTTCTCACTTTTCCTCCTATTAGCACGCTAGTCCGCCTTCCAGCGAGGATTTTCCTCCGACAGAAACCTGAATCCTGTATATTCCCCCTTCAGGGTGTTTATTCTCGTCCCAAATCATGTTCTGTTAGATTAGACATAATCACAGCAAATGGGAGAGGAGAGGAGGGACCAGGCCACAGGTACAGAAAAAGCCTGAAACCAAATGGCACCCTATTCCCTATTTAGTGCACTTATTTTGACCAGGGATATGGGCCTCTGGTCAAAAGTAGTGTATTATATAGGGAATAGGGGGCTATTTAGGGCGAGGAGAGGAGACTGATAGAGTATTCAGTGCTTGTAGTGTACATTCCTACATACCTACTGCACAAGCCAAGGCCTGAGCGCAATCAAAAACAATGCTTTGGCTACTTTACACATATTTCTTTCTTCTTTTTGCAAAACAGTAGTGTGTAGTTTCAGTAGTTAGCTACACCGCTACATGGTAAAACAGTAGTGTGTAGTTCCAGTAGTTAGCTACATGGTAAAACAGTAGTGTGTAGTTCCAGTAGTTAGCTACATGGTAAAACAGTAGTGTGTAGTTCCAGTAGTTAGCTACATGGTAAAACAGTAGTGTGTAGTTCCAGTAGTTAGCTACATGGTAAAACAGTAGTGTGTAGTTCCAGTAGTTAGCTACACCGCTACATGGTAAAACAGTAGTGTGTAGTTCCAGTAGTTAGCTACATGGTAAAACAGTAGTATGTAGTTCCAGTAGTTAGCTACACCGCTACATGGTAATACAGTAGTGTGTAGTTCCAGTAGTTAGCTACATGGTAAAACAGTAGTGTGTAGTTCCAGTAGTTAGCTACATGGTAAAATAGTAGTGTGTAGTTCCAGTAGTTAGCTACATGGTAAAACAGTAGTGTGTAGTTCCAGTAGTTAGCTACATGGTAAAACAGTAGTGTGTAGTTCCAGTAGTTAGCTACACCGCTACATGGTAAAACAGTAGTGTGTAGTTCCAGTAGTTAGCTACACCGCTACATGGTAATACAGTAGTGTGTAGTTCAAGTAGTTAGCTACATGGTAAAACAGTAGTGTGTAGTTCCAGTAGTTAGCTACATGGTAAAACAGTAGTGTGTAGTTCCAGTAGTTAGCTACATGGTAAAACAGTAGTGTGTAGTTCCAGTAGTTAGCTACATGGTAAAACAGTAGTGTGTAGTTCCAGTAGTTAGCTACATGGTAAAACAGTAGTGTGTAGTTCCAGTAGTTAGCTACACCGCTACATGGTAAAACAGTAGTGTGTAGTTCCAGTAGTTAGCTACACCGCTACATGGTAAAACAGTAGTGTTTAGTTCCAGTAGTTAGCTACATGGTAAAACAGTAGTGTGTAGTTCCAGTAGTTAGCTACACCGCTACATGGTAAAACAGTAGTGTGTAGTTCCAGTAACTAGCTACACCGATACATGGTAAAACAGTAATTAACTGCTGAAAACACTACCTAGATTGAATGTAGTTCAGCTACCACCAAGCTACTGCAAAATGTAGTTAAATGACATGTAGTTCACTACTCTTCGACACTGTCGATTTGTAACACAGGAGCAAAATGTCAGGTAATGTGGTTTCCGATTGATTAGTCACACATTATTCATCAGTCTAACGATCAAACAGCATATTTCAGGGACATATTCTTTTCATTTGATAATGTTTTGACATTTGATGTCGTGAAATGAAAGGCCTCTTAGGAATCCATTTGTCAAACAACTGAATAATGGAAATTGGTCACACTGTTTCCCTAATATGAGAGCTTTTTAAAGATGATTCTAATTCTGTTATCCTGCTATTATAGACACTACTAATTCTATATATCCTGCTTTTATAGACACTACTAATTCTGTATATCCTGCTTTTATAGACACTACTAATTCTGTATATCCTGCTTTTATAGACACTACTAATTCTGTATATCCTGCTTGTATAGACACTACTAATTCTGTATATCCTGCTTTTATAGACACTACTAATTCTGTATATCCTGCTATTATATACACTACTAATTCTATATATTCTGCTTTTATAGACACTACTAATTCTGTATATCCTGCTTTTATAGACACTACTAATTCTATATATCCTGCTTTTATAGACACTACTAATTCTGTTATCCTGCTTTTATAGACACTACTAATTCTGTTATCCTGCTTTTATAGATGATTCTAATTCTGTATATCCTGCTTTTATAGATGATTCTAATTCTGTATATCCTGCTTTTATAGACACTACTAATTCTGTATATCCTGCTTTTATAGACACTACTAATTCTGTATATCCTGCTTTTATAGACACTACTAATTCTGTATATCCTGCTTTTATAGACACTACTAATTCTGTATATCCTGCTTTTATAGACACTACTAATTCTGTATATCTTGCTTTTTATAGACACTACTAATTCTGTATATCCTGCTTTTATAGACACTACTAATTCTGTATATCCTGCTTTTTATAGACACTACTAATTCTGTTATCCTGCTTTTTATAGACACTACTAATTCTGTATATCCTGCTTTTATAGACACTACTAATTCTGTATATCCTGCTTTTTATAGACACTACTAATTCTGTTATCCTGCTTTTTATAGACACTACTAATTCTGTATATCCTGCTTTTATAGACACTACTAATTCTATATATCCTGCTTTTATAGACACTACTAATTCTGTTATCCTGCTTTTATAGATGATTCTAATTCTGTATATCCTGCTTTTATAGACACTACTAATTCTGTATATCCTGCTTTTATAGACACTACTAATTCTGTATATCCTGCTTTTATAGACACTACTAATTCTGTTATCCTGCTATTATAGACACTACTAATTCTATATATTCTGCTTTTATAGACACTACTAATTCTGTATATCCTGCTTTTATAGACACTACTAATTCTATATATCCTGCTTTTATAGACACTACTAATTCTGTTATCCTGCTTTTATAGATGATTCTAATTCTGTATATCCTGCTTTTATAGACACTACTAATTCTGTATATCCTGCTTTTATAGACACTACTAATTCTGTATATCCTGCTTTTTATAGACACTACTAATTCTGTTATCCTGCTTTTATAGACACTACTAATTCTGTTATCCTGCTTTTATAGACACTACTAATTCTATATATCCTGTTTTTATAGATGATTCTAATTCTATATATCCTGCTTTTATAGATGCTTGAAATTCTGCATATCCTGATTTTCTAGTGATGAGGCACCAGGCTAAATGAGGTATTCTGTAGCATGGAGGAAGAGGAAGTAGCCCGAGCGCCAGTCTGTTTGTGCCATCATGCCAACTCCTTGTCAGTCATTGTCATATTTGTCTTGACAGTGACAACAATGGTGTTGTCATGACGGCACAAACAGACCTGGGACGAGGTATGTGGTGGAAGCTCTCTGAACAGCAATGTGACTCCGCCTCTCCTCTAGTGTTCTACACTGTGTGGTACAATCCAATAACAGACCAATGAGATTCCTCCTCTTCTTTAGTGTTCTACACTGTGGTACAATCCAATAACAGACCAATGAGATTCCCCCTCTCCTTTAGTGTTCTACACTGTGGTACAATCCAATAACAGACCAATGAGATTCCCCCTCTCCTTTAGTGTTCTACACTGTGTGGTACAATCCAATAACAGACCAATGAGATTCCCCCTCTCCTTTAGTGTTCTACACTGTGGTACAATCCAATAACAGACCAATGAGATTCCCCCTCTCCTTTAGTGTTCTACACTGTGGTACAATCCAATAACAGACCAATGAGATTCCCCTCTCCTTTAGTGTTCTACACTGTGTGGTACAATCCAATAACAGACCAATGAGATTCCCCCTCTCCTTTAGTGTTCTACACTGTGGTACAATCCAATAACAGACCAATGAGATTCCCCCTCTCCTTTAGTGTTCTACACTGTGTGGTACAATCCAATAACAGACCAATGAGATTCCCCCTCTCCTTTAGTGTTCTACACTGTGGTACAATCCAATAACAGACCAATGAGATTCCCCCTCTCCTTTAGTGTTCTACACTGTGGTACAATCCAATAACAGACCAATGAGATTCCCCTCTCCTTTAGTGTTCTACACTGTGTGGTACAATCCAATAACAGACCAATGAGATTCCCCTCTCCTTTAGTGTTCTACACTGTGGTACAATCCAATAACAGACCAATGAGATTCCCCCTCTCCTTTAGTGTTCTACACTGTGGTACAATCCAATAACAGACCAATGAGATTCCCCCTCTCCTTTAGTGTTCTACACTGTGGTACAATCCAATAACAGACCAATGAGATTCCCCCTCTCCTTTAGTGTTCTACACTGTGTGGTACAATCCAATAACAGACCAATGAGATTCCCCCTCTCCTTTAGTGTTCTACACTGTGGTACAATCCAATAACAGTCCAATGTGACTCCGCCTCTCCTTTAGTGTTCTACACTGTGGTACAATCCAATAACAGACCAATGAGATTCCCCCTCTCCTTTAGTGTTCTACACTGTGTGGTACAATCCAATAACAGACCAATGAGATTCCCCCTCTCCTTTAGTGTTCTACACTGTGGTACAATCCAATAACAGTCCAATGTGACTCCGCCTCTCCCACCCACATGAACAAGACAAGACATAGTGACAAGGTAAAGGGTAAGAGACAGGGAGGTGGACACAGACAAACACTGTGGAGAGAGACAGAGAGACAGAGAGACATGGAGACAGAGATACAGGGAGGTGGACACAGACAAACACTGTGGAGAGAGACAGAGAGACAGAGAGACATGGAGACAGAGATACAGGGAGGTGGACACAGACAAACACTGTGGAGAGAGACAGAGAGACAGAGAGACATGGAGACAGAGATACAGGGAGGTGGACACAGACAAACACTGTGGAGAGAGACAGAGAGACATGGAGACAGAGATACAGGGAGGTGGACACAGACAAACACTGTGGAGAGAGACAGAGAGACAGAGAGACATGGAGACAGAGATACAGGGAGGTGGACACAGACAAACACTGTGGAGAGAGACAGAGAGACAGAGAGACATGGAGACAGAGATACAGGGAGGTGGACACAGACAAACACTGTGGAGAGAGACAGAGAGACAGAGAGACATGGAGACAGAGATACAGGGAGGTGGACACAGACAAACACTGTGGAGAGAGACAGAGAGACAGAGAGACATGGAGACAGAGATACAGGGAGGTGGACACAGACAAACACTGTGGAGAGAGACAGAGAGACAGAGAGACATGGAGACAGAGATACAGGGAGGTGGACACAGACAAACACTCTGGAGAGAGACAGAGAGACAGAGAGACATGGAGACAGAGATACAGGGAGGTGGACACAGACAAACACTGTGGAGAGAGACAGAGAGACAGGGAGACACAGACATGGAGACAGAGATACAGGATACAGGGAGGTGGACACAGACAAACACTGTGGAGAGAGACAGAGAGACAGAGAGACATGGAGACAGAGATACAGGGAGGTGGACACAGACAAACACTGTGGAGAGAGACAGAGAGACAGAGAGACATGGAGACAGAGATACAGGGAGGTGGACACAGACAAACACTGTGGAGAGAGACAGAGAGACAGAGAGACATGGAGACAGAGATACAGGGAGGTGGACACAGACAAACACTGTGGAGAGAGACAGAGAGACAGAGACATGGAGACAGAGATACAGGGAGGTGGACACAGACAAACACTGTGGAGAGAGACAGAGAGACAGAGAGACATGGAGACAGAGATACAGGGAGGTGGACACAGACAAACACTGTGGAGAGAGACAGCGAGACAGAGAGACATGGAGACAGAGATACAGGGAGGTGGACACAGACAAACACTGTGGAGAGAGACAGCGAGACAGAGAGACATGGAGACAGAGATACAGGGAGGTGGACACAGACAAACACTGTGGAGAGAGACAGAGAGACAGAGAGACATGGAGACAGAGATACAGAGAGACAGACACAGTGATGTGGACAAACACTGTGGAGTGAGACAGAGAGACAGAGAGACAGAGAGACAGACACAGTGATGTGGACAAACACTGTGGAGAGAGACAGAGAGACAGAGATACAGTCACAGTGATGAGGTCTCTCTCTTCCTCTCTCTCCTCTCCTTTGATTCAGTCTGTTTACTCTGACCTACTGACCACTGGGTTTGGACCAGAACAGATTGAGGAAATGAAGGTGGAGAGTAGAGAAGAGATAGAAAGCAAGAGATCGATGAGGGAGATATGAATCTGGAATGAAAAATTGTGAAGGGCTTTTGTCTCTCTGTCCTAAGCCAGAAATTGACTTTCACAACACATTCAACAGAGGCCTTGAGACAGACTGGCCAGACACAATCACATAGAGCCTGTAATCAACGTGTTCCAATGAACCCGCCTCCTCTTTCCCCATATAGCTCAATGTTCTAACTGAGCTTCAAGGCCTGTCTGATCGCCCGTCTCCTCTTTCCCCATATAGCTCAATGTTCTAACTGAGCTTCAAGGCCTGTCTGATCGCCCGTCTCCTTGTGTTAATGCAGTTCCTGTGGCAGGGGTTAATGATGTGTGATGAAACTGCGTGGGATAGAGTTCGCCTCACTGTCCTCATAGCTTTGGGTCTGGTAAGGGAGAACCAAGGTCAGCTAATTACCTTAGCTTCACCCTTATACTTTATGAGTAAAGAGACATCTACCCTACACCCATGTAGTTTCAGACAGTATAGAGAGACATCTACCCTACACCCATGTAGTTTCAGACAGTATAGAGAGACATCTACCCTACACCCATGTAGTTTCAGACAGTATAGAGAGACATCTATCCTACACCCATGTAGTTCCAAACAGTATAGAGACATCTACCCTACACCCATGTAGTTCCAAACAGTATAGAGACATCTACCCTACACCCATGTAGTTTCAGACAGTATAGAGACATCTACCCTACACCCATGTAGTTTCAAACAGTATAGAGAGACATCTATCCTACACCCATGTAGTTCCAAACAGTATAGAGACATCTACCCTACACCCATGTAGTTTCAAACAGTATAGAGAGACATCTATCCTACACCCATGTAGTTTCAGACAGTATAGAGAGACATCTATCCTCCACCCATGTAGTTTCAAACAGTATAGAGAGACATCTATCCTCCACCCATGTAGTTTCAGACAGTATAGAGAAACATCTATCCTCCACCCATGTAGTTTCAGACAGTATAAAGAGACATCTACCCTCCACCCATGTAGTTTCAGACAGTATAGAGACATCTATCCTCCACCCATGTAGTTTCAGACAGTATAGAGACATCTATCCTCCACCCATGTAGTTTCAGACAGTATATAGACATCTACCCTACACCCATGTAGTTTCAGACAGTATAGAGAGACATCTATCCTACACCCATGTAGTTCCAAACAGTATAGAGACATCTACCCTACACCCATGTAGTTCCAAACAGTATAGAGACATCTACCCTACACCCATGTAGTTTCAGACAGTATAGAGAGACATCTATCCTACACCCATGTAGTTCCAAACAGTATAGAGACATCTACCCTACACCCATGTAGTTTCAAACAGTATAGAGAGACATCTATCCTCCACCCATGTAGTTTCAGACAGTATAGAGACATCTATCCTCCACCCATGTAGTTTCAGACAGTATAGAGAGACATCTATCCTCCACCCATGTAGTTTCAGACAGTATAGAGACATCTACTCTACACCCATGTAGTTTCAGACAGTATAGAGACATCTATCCTCCACCCATGTAGTTTCAGACAGTATAGAGAGACATCTACTCTACACCCATGTAGTTTCAGACAGTATAGAGAGACATCTATCCTCCACCCACGTAGTTTCAGACAATATAGAGACATCTACTCTACACCCATGTAGTTTCAGACAGTATAGAGACATCTATCCTCCACCCATGTAGTTTCAGACAGTATAGAGAGACATCTATCCTCCACCCACGTAGTTTCAGACAGTATAGAGACATCTACTCTACACCCATGTAGTTTCAGACAGTATAGAGACATCTATCCTCCACCCATGTAGTTTCAGACAGTATAGAGAGACATCTACTCTACACCCATGTAGTTTCAGACAGTATAGAGACATCTATCCTCCACCCATGTAGTTTCAGACAGTATAGAGAGACATCTATCCTCCACCCACGTAGTTTCAAACAGTATAGAGAGACATCTACTCTACACCCATGTAGTTTCAAACAGTATAGAGAGACATCTATCCTACACCCATGTAGTTTCAGACAGTATAGAGAGACATCTATCCTCCACCCATGTAGTTTCAAACAGTATAGAGAAACATCTATCCTCCACCCATGTAGTTTCAGACAGTATAAAGAGACATCTACCCTCCACCCATGTAGTTTCAGACAGTATAGAGACATCTATCCTCCACCCATGTAGTTTCAGACAGTATAGAGACATCTATCCTCCACCCATGTAGTTTCAGACAGTATATAGACATCTACCCTACACCCATGTAGTTTCAGACAGTATAGAGAGACATCTATCCTACACCCATGTAGTTCCAAACAGTATAGAGACATCTACCCTACACCCATGTAGTTCCAAACAGTATAGAGACATCTACCCTACACCCATGTAGTTTCAGACAGTATAGAGAGACATCTATCCTACACCCATGTAGTTCCAAACAGTATAGAGACATCTACCCTACACCCATGTAGTTTCAAACAGTATAGAGAGACATCTATCCTCCACCCATGTAGTTTCAGACAGTATAGAGACATCTATCCTCCACCCATGTAGTTTCAGACAGTATAGAGACATCTATCCTCCACCCATGTAGTTTCAGACAGTATAGAGACATCTACTCTACACCCATGTAGTTTCAGACAGTATAGAGACATCTATCCTCCACCCATGTAGTTTCAGACAGTATAGAGAGACATCTACTCTACACCCATGTAGTTTCAGACAGTATAGAGAGACATCTATCCTCCACCCACGTAGTTTCAGACAATATAGAGACATCTACTCTACACCCATGTAGTTTCAGACAGTATAGAGACATCTATCCTCCACCCATGTAGTTTCAGACAGTATAGAGAGACATCTATCCTCCACCCACGTAGTTTCAGACAGTATAGAGACATCTACTCTACACCCATGTAGTTTCAGACAGTATAGAGACATCTATCCTCCACCCATGTAGTTTCAGACAGTATAGAGAGACATCTACTCTACACCCATGTAGTTTCAGACAGTATAGAGACATCTATCCTCCACCCATGTAGTTTCAGACAGTATAGAGAGACATCTATCCTCCACCCACGTAGTTTCAAACAGTATAGAGAGACATCTACCCTACACCCATGTAGTTTCAGACAGTATAGAGCAGTGGTCACCAATCAACAATAAAGCCTTGCGTCCATAGTTTTGTCGTGCCCTCTTGGCGGTAGGTGCACTTGATTCAGCAGCCCTGTTGGCAGGAGGTGCACTTGATTCAGCAGCCCTGTTGGCGGTAGGTGCACTTGATTCAGCAGCCCTGTTGGCGGTAGGTGCACTTGATTCAGCAGCCCTGTTGGCGGTAGGTGCACTTGATTCATCAGCCCTGTTGGCGGTAGGTGCACTTGATTCATCAACCCTGTTGGCGGTAGGTGCACTTGATTCAGCAGCCCTGACGCCGGGAAGGCAAAGTGTTCCCATTTTGAACCATGTCATGCGTCTGAAGGTGAACCTCCAACTACCCGGCAGACAACAAATCAAGGGCACCTATAGGCCTACCTCTGGCCAATCAGATAGCTCAGATCACTGTGTTAGATCAGTTTCCTCAAACACACAGCGAAGCTGATGTGAGATTTCAAAAACGTTTAAAAACATAACTAGTGAGAAAGACTCAGCGAGTACAACAAAGACCTGCTGTGGTTTATGAGTAAATTCATGTTTAAGTTGTTACTCAGCCAGGTCAACACTTTGTTCAACATTTTTATAAAACCATAAAAAGCGTGTTCTCCCTACTTCCACTTACCAGACCAACCAGCACTGCAGCTGCATTGAATGAGTTTAGAAAACGTTCTGATAAGCTTCCTTCTTATTATTAGTGTCTTAGCGTCTTTTCAGTTCTTGACTTTGACTGAAATAGGTTCCGGTACTCATTTTGGGTGCCGGTACTGATTATATTTAGGTGCAGGAACTCCTTGATATCTAATATTCTGTATGAGGAACAGGAGCTCAAGCAGTAGAACATTTTGAGGCGTCGGTACTGAGCTCCGTGAGCTGCTGCCCAATTCAAGCACAGCTCTTTAAAAATAATATCAAAGGAACATGAAACTTTCTGGTCAAAGGAGTAACAACAAGGGAGGGAGAGGGGAGGGAGAGGGGAGGGAGAGGGGAGGGAGAGGGGAGAGGGGAGGGGAGGGGAGGGGGGAGGGGGAGGGGAGGGAGGGAGAGGGGAGGGAGAGGAGGGAGAGGGGAGGGAGAGGGAGGAGAGGGGAGGGAGAGGGGAGGGAGAGGGGAGGGAGAGGGAGGGAGAGGGGAGGGAGGGGAGGGAGAGGGAGGGAGGGGAGGGAGAGGGGAGGGAGGGGGAGGGAGGGGGAGGGAGAGGGAGGGAGAGGGGAGGGAGAGGGAGGGAGAGGGGAGGGAGAGGGGAGGGAGAGGGGAGGGAGAGGGAGGGGAGAGGGGAGGGGGGGGAGGGAGAGGGGAGGGAGAGGAGGGAGGGGAGAGGAGAGGGGAGGGAGAGGGAGGGAGGGGGAGGGAGAGGGAGGGAGGGAGGGGAGGGAGAGGGAGGGAGAGGGGAGAGAGGGAGAGGGGAGGGAGAGGGGAGGGAGAGGGGGAGGGAGAGGGGAGGGAGAGGGGGGGAGGGAGAGGGAGGGGGAGGGGAGGGGAGGGAGAGGGGAGGGAGAGGGGAGGGGAGGGGGAGGGAGAGGGAGAGGGGAGGGA
>NC_060186.1:4779012-4787989 GCF_021184085.1 Oncorhynchus gorbuscha
GGGGGTAGAGGGAGGGGTATGGGGTGTTATTAACATCGGAACGGGGGGAGTAGAGGGAGAGGGAGGGGTATGGGGTGTTATTAACATCGGAACGGGGGGGTAGTAGGGAGGGGTATGGGGGTGTTATTAACATCGGAACGGGGGGAGTAGGAGAGGGAGGGAGGGGTATGGGGTGTTATTAACATCGGAACGGGGGTAGAGGGAGAGGGAGGGGTATGGGGTGTTATTAACATCGGAACGGGGGGTAGAGGGGAGAGAGGGGTATGGGGTGTTGTTAACATCGGAACAGGGGGGTAGAGGGAGAGGGAGGGGTATGGGGTGTTATTACCATCGGAACGGGGGGGTAGAGGAGAGAGGGAGGGTATGGGGTGTTATTAACATCGGAGCAAGGGGGGCAAAGGGAGGGAGGGGTATGGGTTGTTATTAACATCGGAACGGGGTAGAGGGAGAGGGAGGGGTATGGGGTGTTATTAACATCGGAACGGGGGGGTAGAGGGAGAGGGAGGGGTATGGGGTGTTATTACCTGCCGGAACGGGGGGTAGAGAGGGAGAGGGAGGGGTATGGGGTGTTGTTAACATCGGAACGGGGGGTGGGGAGGGAGGGGTATGGGGGTGTTATCACCATCGGACGGGGGGTAGAGGGAGGGGTATGGGGTGTTATTAACATCGGAGCAGGGGGTAGGAGAGGGAGGGGTATGGGGTGTTATTACCTTCGGAATGGGGGGGTAGAGGGGAGGGAGGGGTATGGGGGTGTTATTAGCATCGGAGCAGGGGGGTAGAGCGACAGGGAGGGGTATGGGGTGTTATTACCTTTGGAACGGGGGGGTAGAGGGAGAGGGAGGGGTATGGGGTGTTATAAACATCGGAACGGGGGGGGGTGGTAGAGGGAGAGGGAGGGGTATGGGGTGTTATTAACATCGGAACGGGGGGGTAGAGGGAGAGAGGGAGGGGTATGAAGGGTGTTATTAACATCGGGACGGGGGGGTAGAGGGAGAGGGAGGGGTATGGGGGTGTTGTTACCATCGGAACGGGGGGGTAGAGGGAGAGGGAGGGGTATGGGGTGTTATTAACATCGGAACGGGGTAGAGGGAGAGGGAGGGGTATGGGGTGTTATTACCTTCGGAATGGGGGTAGAGGGAGAGGGAGGGGTATGAGGTGTTATTGCCTTCGGAACGGGGGGTAGGGAGAGGGAGGGGTATGGGGTGTTATTACCATCGGGCGGGGGGTAGGGAGAGGGAGGGGTATGGGGTGTTATTAACATCGGAGCGGGGGGGGTAGAGGGAGAGGGAGGGTATGGGGTGTTGTTACCATCGGAACGGGGGGAGTAGAGGGAGAGGGAGGGGGTATGGGGTGTTATTAACATCGGAACGGGGGGTAGAGGGAGAGGGAGGGGTATGGGGTGTTATTAACATCGGAAGGGGGGAGTAGAGGGAGAGGGAGGGGTATGGGGGTGTTATTAACATCGGAGCGGGGGGGGGTAGAGGGAGAGGGAGGGGTATGGGGTGTTATTAACATCAGACGAGGGGAGTAGAGGGAGAGGGAGGGGTATGGGGTGTTATTACCATCGGAACGGGGGGGTAGAGGGAGAGGAGGGGTATGGGGTGTTATTAACATCGGAACGGGGGGGTAGAGGGAGAGGGAGGGGTATGGGGTGTTATTACCATCGGAACGGGGGTAGAGGGGAAGGAGGGGTATGGGGTGTTATTATTACCATCGGAACGGGGGGGTAGAGGGAGAGGAGGGGTATGGGGTGTTGTTAACATCGGAAGGGGGGGGGGGGGGTAGAGGGAGAGGGAGGGGTATGGGGTGTTATTACCTTCGGAGCAGGGGGGGGTAGAGGGAGAGGGAGGGTATGGGGTGTTATTAACATCGGAACGGGGGGTAGAGGGAGAGGGAGGGGTATGGGGTGTTATTAACATCGGAACGGGGGGTAGAGGGGGAGGGAGGGGTATGGGGTGTTATTACCATCGGAGCAGGGGGTAGAGGAGAGGGAGGGTATGGGGTGTTATTATTACCATCGGAACGGGGGGGGGGTAGAGGGAGAGGGAGGGGTATGGGGTGTTGTTAACATCGGAGCGGGGGGGGGTGGGTAGAGGGAGAGGGAGGGGTATGGGGTGTACCTTCGGAATGGGGGGGTAGAGGGAGGGAGGGGGTATGGGGTGTTATTAACATCGGAGCGGGGGAGTAGAGGGAGAGGGAGGGGTATGGGGTGTTATTAAGATCGGAACGGGGGTAGAGGGAGAGGGAGGGGTATGGGGTGTTATTAACATCGGAACGGGGTAGAGGGAGAGGGAGGGGTATGGGGTGTTATTAACATCGGAACGGGGGGGTAGAGGGAGGGTTATGGGTGTTGTTAACATCGGAACGGGGGGGTGGTAGAGGAGGGGTATGGGGTGTTATTACCATCGGAACGGGGGGGTAAAGGGAGAGGGAGGGTATGGGGTGTTATTACCATCAGAACGGGGGGGGGTAGGGAGAGGGAGGGGTATGGGGTGTTATTACCATCGGAACGGGGGGTAAAGGGAGAGGGAGGGGTATGGGGTGTTATCACCATCGGACGGGGGGGTAGGGGAGGGGAGGGGTATGGGGTGTTATTACCATCGGACCGGGGGGTAAAGGGAGAGGGAGGGTATGGGGTGTTATCACCATCGGAACAGGGGGTAGAGGGAGGGGAGGGGTATGGGGTGTTATTACCATCGGAACGGGGTGGGGGGGTACAGGTAGAGCCAGGGGTATACACACACCTACACACACCACCGCTCTGGGTGGAGGAATAAGAGGAGAGAGCGGAGGAGGAGTGGAGGGAGAGGAAGGGATCTGGTTTTATATACATCTCATCTGAGACTGGTGAGATGGCTGAGGCACCTGAACCTGGCACAGAGCACGACCCTATTTTCCCACAATAATAACTCTCACAGGTAAATATCTGAGGGAGCGACAGATGAGGCTCTGTCCCCAATATCAACTTTCATCACTTCATATTGAAGATGCGTTGTATTCTGACAGAGGGGAATGGGAACAACCTACTCAACGATTCCTGATATAAATCCAGGTATATCTTTATAATGTACCGCATAAGGTAGGATGAGATGGACGACAGTCGTGAGAAAAGATCGATGGTGTTCCTTTATAAAACTGAAAGTGATTGGGATCAAAAACATGGCTGTCTCCAAAGGGAATCCTCAACACAACAACAGCTGTCTGATTCATTAATAAACCCTGGAGAGGGTCGTAGTAATAACAGCTGTCTGATTCATTAATAAACCCTGTAGAGGGTCGTAGTAATAACAGCTGTCTGATTCATTAATAAACCCTGTAGAGGGTCGTAGCTAATAACAGCTGTCTGATTCATTAATAAACCCTGTAGAGGTCGTGGTAATAACAGCTGTCTGATTCATTAATAAACCCTGGAGAGGTCGTAGTAATAACAGCTGTCTGATTCATTAATAAACCGTGGAGAGGTGCGTAGTAATAACAGCTGTCTGATTCATTAATAAACCCTGGAGAGGTCGTAGTAATAACAGCTGTCTGATTCATTAATAAACCCTGTAGAGGGTCGTAGTAATAACAGCTGTCTGATTCATTAATAAACCCTGTAAGGGTCGTAGTAATAACAGCTGTCTGATTCATTAATAAACCCTGTAGAGGGTCGTAGTAATAACAGCTGTCTGATTCATTAATAAACCCTGGAGAATTACGTAGTAATAACAGCTGTCTGATTCATTAATAAACCCTGGAGAGGGTAAGTAGTAATAACAGCTGTCTGATTCATTAATAAACCCTGTAGAGGGTCGTAGTAATAACAGCTGTCTGATTCATTAATAAACCCTGGAGAGGGTCGTAGTAATAACAGCTGTCTGATTCATTAATAAACCCTGGAGAGGGTCGTAGTAATAACAGCTGTCTGATTCATTAATAAACCCTGGAGAGGGTCGTAGTAATAACAGCTGTCTGATTCATTAATAAACCCTGTAGTAATAACAGGGTCGTAGTAATAACAGCTGTCTGATTCATTAATAAACCCTGGAGAGGGTCATAGTAATAACAGCTGTCTGATTCATTAATAAACCCTGGAGAGGGTCGTAGTAATAACAGCTGTCTGATTCATTAATAAACCCTGGAGAGGGTCGTAGTAATAACAGCTGTCTGATTCATTAATAAACCCTGGAGAGGGTCGTAGTAATAACAGCTGTCTGATTCATTAATAAACCCTGGAGAGGGTCGTAGTAATAACAGCTGTCTGATTCATTAATAAACCCTGGAGAGGGTCATAGTAATAACAGCTGTCTGATTCATTAATAAACCCTGTAGAGGGTCGTAGTAATAACAGCTGTCTGATTCATTAATAAACCCTGGAGAGGGTCGTAGGAATAACAGCTGTCTGATTCATTAATAAACCCTGTAGAGGGTCGTAGTAATAACAGCTGTCTGATTCATTAATAAACCCTGGAGAGGGTCGTAGTAATAACAACTGTCTGATTCATTAATAAACACTGGAGAGGGTCGTAGTAATAACAGCTGTCTGATTCATTAATAAACCCTGGAGAGGGTCGTAGTAATAACAGCTGTCTGATTCATTAATAAACCCTGGAGAGGGTCGTAGTAATAACAGCTGTCTGATTCATTAATAAACCCTGGAGAGGGTCGTAGTAATAACAGCTGTCTGATTCATTAATAAACCCTGGAGAGGGTCGTAGTAATAACAACTGTCTGATTCATTAATAAAGCACAGCCCCCACACCACTAGAGGGATATCTTCAACCACCAACTTACCATCCTGAGACAAGGCCGAGTATAGCCCACAGAGATCTCCACCATGGCACAACCCAAGGGGGGGCGCCAACCCAGACAGGAAGATAACATCAGTGACTCAACCCACTCAAGTGACGCACCCTTCCTAGGGACGGCATGAAAGAGCACCAGTGACTCAGCCCCTGTAATAGGGTTAGAGTCAGAGAATCCCAGTGGAAAGAGGGGAACCGGCCAGGCAGAGACAGCAAGGGCGGTTCGTTGCTCCAGAGCCTTTTCGTTCACCTTCACACTCCTCATATGACCCACTGAAGAGTTGAGTCTTCAGTAAAGACTTAAAGGTTGAGACCGAGTCTGCGTCTCTCACATGGGTAGGCAGACCATTCCATAAGAAATGGAGCTCTATAGGAGAAAACCCTGCCTCCAGCTGTTTGCTTAGAAATTCTAGGGACAATTAGGAGGCCTGCGTCTTGTGACCGTAGCGTCACACACACACTAAACACCAGCAGTAAGTGATGTGTAAGTGATGCTATGGGATTACTGTTATTACGTGAACGTGACAAGACCCTCTGAATGACAAGCTGACCTGTACAGACACAGAACAGGGTCAAGTCCAGTAATTATCCCACACCGTACAGACCACAGTATTAACTGCTCATTCTTAATTACACCCTGTCATAACCACAGGACTCGCTGGCCGTGCGTGCTAAAAACGCCACCCTGTTCCCTATATAGTGCACTAACACAGCCCTATAGGCCCTGTTCAAACGTAGTGCACTGTGTAGAGAACAGGATGCCATTTTGGACCAACCCCGGCGAGCGGAACACTGGGCGTCACCTTGACAACGAGAGGAGAAAATCACTGTAATTAACGCACCAAGGAGGAGAACGATCCACGGAAAACACAGTATTTTAGGAACGTGTTCAACCATAGACTCAACGGAGATTGTTCCAGCTCGTCTAGTTGTTCCAGGTGTTTCACACCACATGACCCCCGTGTGTGTGTGTGGGGGGGGGTCACTCTTTTTTTTATCACAGAGCTTCAGGGTAGCCTAGTGGTTAGAGCATTGGACTAGTAACCAAAATGTTGCAAGTTCAAATCCCCGAGCTGACAATGTACAAAATCTGTCGTTCTGCCCCTGAACAGGCAGTTAACCCACTGTTCCTAGGCCGTCATTGAAAATAAGAATTTGTTCTTAACTGACTTGCCTAGTAAAATAAAGGTAAAAAATTGTAAAAAATGAAAGATGTGGAGTTACTGATCATTCTCCCTCTTATAAGAGTATTTTAAGGAGCGTCGTCTCTGTGCGTTGGCGCACGGTGGTGTAATGTCTTGCATTCTCTTCAGAAAATATAGGACTTTTCTTATAGTCAAGGTGTTGCATGTTTCTTCCACGTTTGATAAATGTGGATTCATAAGGTCTACATTAGACTTCACATTTAATGCCGTTTAAGCTACTGCTACTGTCTGTTTATCATATATGCACAGTCACTTTAACTATACACTCATGTACATACTACCTCAAATTGGCCCGACCAACCAGAGCTCCCGCACATTGGCTAACCAGGCTATCTGCACTGTATCCCACCACCCACCAACCCCTCTTTTACGCTACTGCTACTCTCTGGTCATCATATATGCATAGTCACTTTAACCATATCTACATGTACACACTACCTCAATGTGTATAGCCTCGCTACTGTTATAAATGTAAATGTAATGTAAATGTTATAGCCTCGCTACTGTTATAGCCTGTCTACTGTATATAGTCTCTCTACTGTATATAGCCTGTCTAATGTATATAGCCTGTCTACTGTATATAGTCTCTCTACTGTATATAGCCTCTCTACTGTATATAGCCTCTCTACTGTATATAGCCTCTCTACTGTATATAGCTTCTCTACTGTATATAGCCTCTCTACTGTATATAGCTTCTCTACTGTATATAGCCTCTCTACTGTATATAGCCTCTCTACTGTATATAGCCTCTCTACTGTATATAGTCTCTCTACTGTATACAGCCTGTCTACTGTTTTCACTGTCTTTTTACTGTTGTTTTTAATTCTTTATTTATCTATTGTTCACCTAATAGCTTTTTTGCACTATTGGTTAGAGCCTGTAAGTAAGCGCATTTTACTGTAAGGTCTACTACACCTGTTGTATTCAGCGCACGTGACAAATAAACTTTGATTTGATTCATATTTAGATGAAATTCCGATACGCTTTTGAATGTCTGAATTGCAAATGGGGTGACCTACAGTATCTTGTCGTGTGTGACAGATCACGTTTATCTAATCTCTCCCTGGCTGTCTGCTCAGTTCAGTCATGTTCTGTGTCTTTGTAACCTCTGTGATTGACCTCCGTGTCCTGTGTCAGCGAGCACTTCCTGGGTGACACTCGATCTACCTATCAGAACGCTCCGTCCAATCATAACCTGCGTCTTCACTCCGTGACGGCATCCCAAATGGCACTCTATGTAGGGAACCTATTTTCACCAGAGTCCAATGGAGGCTGTGGTCAAAAGTAGTACACTATATACAAATGCCACTCTATGTAGGGAACCTATTTTCACCAGAGTCCTATGGAGGCTGTGGTCAAAAGTAGTACACTATATACAAATGGCACTCTATGTAGGGAACCTATTTTCACCAGAGTCCTATGGAGGCTGTGGTCAAAAGTAGTACACTATATACAAATGGCACTCTATGTAGGGAACCTATTTTCACCAGAGTCCTATGGAGGCTGTGGTCAAAAGTAGTACACTATATACAGTTGAAGTCAGAAGTTTACATACACCTCGGCCAAATACATTTAAACTCAGTTTTTCACCAGTTCTGACATTTAATCCGAGTAAAAAATTCCCTGTTTACATCAGTTAGGATCAACACTATATTTTAAGAATGTGAAATGTCAGAATAATAGTAGAGAGAATTATTTCTTTCAGCTTTTATTTTTTTCATCACATTCCCAGTGGGTCAAAAGTTTACATTCACTCAATTAGTATTTGGTAGCATTGCCTTTAAATTGTTTAACTTGGGTCAAATGTTTTCAGGTAGCCTTCCACAAGCTTCCCACAATAACTTGGGTGAATTTTGGCCCATTCCTCCTGACAGAGCTGGTGTAACTGAATCTGGTTTGTAGGCCTCCTTGCTCACACAAGCTTTTCAGTTCTGCCCATAAATGTTCTATAGGATGAAGTCAGGGCTTTGTGATGGCCACTCCAATACCTTGACTTTGTTGTCCTGAAGGATCCGCCCCTTTTTTTAAATTTTCGCCCGAAATGACATCCTCAAATCTAACTGCCTGTAGCTCAGGCCCTGAAGCAAGGAAATGCATATTCTTGGTACCATTTGAAAGGAAACACTTTGAAGTTTGTGTAAACGTGGAAAGAATGTAGAAGAATATAACACAATAGATCTGGAAAAAGACAATACAAAGTACCATCATCTTTGAAATACAAGAGAAAGGTCATAATGTATTATTCCAGCCCAAATGCAATATACATTTTGGCCACTAGATGGCAGCAGTGTACGTAATATAAATAATAATAATAATATATGCCATTTAGCAGACGCCTTTATCCAAAGCGACTTACAGTCATGTGTGCATACATTCTACGTATGGGTGGTCCCGGGGATCGAACCCACTACCCTGGAGTTACAAGCGCCATGCTCTACCAACTGAGCTACAGAAGGACCAGTGCAAAGTTTTAGACTGATCCAATGAACCATTGCATTTATGTGGAAAACAATTGTATCAAGACTGCCCAAATATGCCTAATTTGTTTATTAATAACTATTTATGTTCAAAATTGTGCACTCTCCTCAAACAATAGCACGGTATTCTTCCACTGTAATAGCTACTGTGAATTGGACAGTGCAGTTAGATTTAAAACTATTTTTGAAATGTAACCTTTAAGAACAAATTGTAATTTACAATGACGGCCTACACCGGCAAAACCCTGACAACGCTGGGCCAATTGTGTACCGCCCTATGGGACTCCCTACACCGGCAAAACCCTGACAACACTGGGCCAATTGTGTACCGCCCTATGGGACTCCCTACACCGGCAAAACCCTGACAACACTGGGACAATTGTGTACCGCCCTATGGGACTCCCTACACCGGCAAAACCCTGACAACACTGGGCCAATTGTGTACCGCCCTATGGGACTCCCTACACCGGCAAAACCCTGACAACACTGGGCCAATTGTGTACCGCCCTAT
>NC_060186.1:4788489-4840989 GCF_021184085.1 Oncorhynchus gorbuscha
TCATCAGTCTCTCAATTTGGCTGTACACACCTCATCAATCTCTCAATTTGGCTGAACACACAACTCATCAGTCTCTCAACAGTCTCTCAATTTGCACACACCTCATCAGTCTCTCAATTTGGCTGTACACACCACATCAGTCTCTCAATTTGGCTGCACACACCTCATCAGTCTCTCAATTTGGCTGCACACATCTCATCAGTCTCTCAATTTGGCTGCACACCCCTCATCAGTCTCTCAATTTGGCTGCACACACCTCATCAGTCTCTCAATTTGGCTGCACACCCCTCATCAGTCTCTCAATTTGGCTGCACACACCTCATCAGTCTCTCAATTTGGCTGCACACACCTCATCAGTCTCTCAATTTGGCTGCACACACCTCATCAGTCTCTCAATTTGGCTGCACACACCTCATCAGTCTCTCAATTTGGCTGCCCACACCTCATCAGTCTCTCAATTTGGCTGCACACACCTCATCAGTCTCTCAATTTGGCTGCACACCCCTCATCAGTCTCTCATTCAAAATCTGACAAGCACTGGATAATATTCTCACCCATCAGAATATACTCAATTTAATCTGGTCTTTACGTAAAGCCTACTAATATACCGTACCAGTCAAAAGTTTGGATCATTATTATTACAGATGTGATTCTAATGGGAGTGGATCATTATTACAGATATGATTCTAATGGGAGTGGATCATTATTACAGATGTGATTCTAATGGGAGTGGATCATTATTACAGATGTGATTCTAATGGGAGTGGATCATCATTACAGATATGATTCTAATGGGAGTGGATCATTATTACAGATGTGATTCTAATGGGAGTGGATCATCATTACAGATATGATTCTAATGGGAGTGGATCATTATTACAGATGTGATTCTAATGGGAGTGGATCATTATTACAGATATGATTCTAATGGGGGTGGATCATTATTACAGATATGATTCTAAAGGGAGTGGATCATTATTACAGATGTGATTCTAATGGGAGTGGATCATTATAACAGATGTGATTCTAATGGGAGTGGATCAGTATTACAGAGATGATTATAATGGGAGTGGATCATTATTACAGAGATGATTCTAAAGGGAGTGGTTCATTATTACAGATGTGATTCTAATGGGAGTGGATCATTATTACAGATATGATTATAATGGGGGTGGATCATTATTACAGATGTGATTCTAATGGGGGTGGATCATTATTCCAGATGTGATTCTAATGGGAGTGGATCATTATTCCAGATGTGATTCTAATGGGGGTGGATCATTATTATAGATATGATTCTAATGGGGGTGGTTATTTTTTACAGAGGACTCAAGTGAGGAGGGATATACCCTCAATGGTCAACAGGGGTCAGCAGCAGGGGTCAGGGTCAGCTAAGGGACGTGGCATCATTCAGAGGGTAAGGGAGTGGATCATTATTGGACAGGCAGTCAGAATGGGAGTGGATCACCTTTATTCACAGATGTGATTCTAATGGGAGTGGATCATCACCACTAGATATGAAGGGCGTATCTGTCATAATGGGAGTGAGGAAGGGGCGTATCTGTCATACACTACATGTGAGTTGGCCTTGAATAAGGGCGGGATCTGTCATTACATGTGAGTTAATGGGAGGGTATCTGTCATCCCCACTAATGAGTTGGCCTTGATTGGGCTTATCTGTCATCCCCATTGCATATTGTAATGATTTTTACACTACAATAGAGTTTGATGGAAATGATTTTGTACATTGAGACTTAGGGAGTTCTTCTGCCCCATAAATGTGGATATTAGTATGGCAGTATTCAGAGGCTATGGGTGATACAATATTAGAATGTGGATCTGTCAACTATGGGTAAGATCATTGTTCAGGCTCTGGGTGATAATAGGGGTGGCATTATCCACAGATGTGATACCCCTATTGGGATCCAAACCCACATTTTGTTCCAATTAGATGGAAATCCTTCCTTGGACACATACTGGTGGAAATAGATATGATTCTAATGGGGAGGTTATTTTTATGAATGAGGACTCAAGAATACAGAGGACAATAATCTCCCTAAAGAACAGGGACAGCAGCATGGGTCACTCTGACAGTGCGTAATGGTGATAAGGCCTGTGGTGCTGGTAACAGCGATGATTATGTGAATGAGAGCCAGAAACAACTGAACAACACTTTCTTCTATCAGGAACTGTCACGTCCCCCACCACTGTTCAAAGATGAGATTCAATACAAGCTGAAATATCTTGTTGAAAGTGGAGACATAATGGACAAGTAAAGAAGTTCATGTCAGTAGACAATCCAATCAAGGCGTTATTCAGGGAGTTCCAAAAATCCACCAATGATTGGATAAGCCAACATGGAGTAAGGGTGGCCTCCATTTGGCTCATTAACTGAAAATATTCCTGCTTTTGTAGAGATATCTTTCTAAAACCCAGGGTGTTGTCACCCTCTGCATATGTAACGATTATACGGACGTGATTACACCCTCAAGACAATGCAAAATATCAATGGGAGACTCTTATGCCCCATAAATGTGGATATCCAAGTATGGGTACTTTGACATCCTGCTATCCTGGGTGATAACATTAGATACTAATGTGGATCTGTATATTAACATGTTCTAACATCCTGTGATACTAACAGAGAATGGCATTTGTATAGAACATCCTGTATATTGGGATCCTGTATAAAACATTTGTTCCACTGTAGATACTAAAATCCTTATACTAACATACTGGTGGAAAAAATGTCCCAGATTCTAAATGAGATAGGAAATCCAGAGTCTAATAACATCCTGTATAAAGAACAGTAGACGAGCAACTCCTCTATATTAACATCCTGTATATTGATAAGGCCTGTATATTGGTGCTGTATATTAACATCCTGTATATTTATCCTGAATGAGAGCCGGGAAACAACTGAACAACACCGCTTATATCAGGAACTGTCCTGTATACCCCACCACTGTTCAAAGATGATATTCAATACAAGCTGAAATATATTGTTGAAAGTGGAGACATAATATCACAAGTAATAGAAGTTCATGTATATTAACAATCCAATTAACATCCTGTATATTCATCCTGTATAAAAATCCATCCTGTATATGACATGGATAACATCCTGTATATTAACATCCTGTACATTAATATCCATTTGGCTTATTAACTGAAAACATTCCTGCTTTTGTAGAATATCTTTCTAACATCCTGTATGTCAATATCTGCATATAACATCCTGTATATTAATATCCTGTGATTAACACCCTCAAGACAATGCAAAATATCCTGTAGATTATGGCTTGCTTTGATACTAACATCCTGTATACTAACATCCTGTATACTAACATCCTGTATACTAACATCCTGTATATTAACATCCTGTATACTAACATCCTGTATACTAACATCCTGTATATTAACATCCTGTATATTAACATCCTGTATACTAACATCCTGTATATTAACATCCTGTATATTAACATCCTGTATATTAACATCCTGTATACTAACATCCTGTATACTAACATCCTGTATATTAACATCCTGTATACTAACATCCTGTATATTAACATCCTGTATACTAACATCCTGTATACTAACATCCTGTATACTAACATCCTGTATATTAACATCCTGTATACTAACATCCTGTATATTAACATCCTGTATACTAACATCCTGTATACTAACATCCTGTATACTAACATCCTGTATACTAACATCCTGTATACTAACATCCTGTATACTAACATCCTGTATATTAACATCCTGTATACTAACATCCTGTATATTAACATCCTGTATACTAACATCCTGTATATTAACATCCTGTATACTAACATCCTGTATACTAACATATTAACATCCTGTATATTAACATCCTGTATATTAACATCCTGTATACTAACATCCTGTATATTAACATCCTGTATATTAACATCCTGTATATTAACATCCTGTATACTAACATCCTGTATACTAACATCCTGTATATTAACATCCTGTATATTAACATCCTGTATACTAACATCCTGTATACTAACATCCTGTATATTAACATCCTGTATACCTGTATACTAACATCCTGTATCCTGTATACCAACATCCTGTATCCTGTATACCAACATCCTGTATACTAACATCCTGTATATTAATATCCTGTATACTAACATCCTGTATACTAACATCCTGTGTACTACAATCCTGTATATTAACATCCTGTTAGTCAATGACCCACTGGCACACTGTCTTAGTCAACGACCCACTGGCACACTGTCTTAGTCAACGACCCACTGGCACACTGTCTTAGTCAACGACCCACTGGCACACTGTCTTTGTCAATGACCCACTGTCTTTGTCTTATGACCCACTGGCACACTGTCTTAGTCAACAACCCACTGGCACACTGTCTTAGTCAACAACCCACTGACACACTGTCTTAGTCAACGACCCACTGGCACACTGTCTTAGTCAACGACCCACTGGCACACTGTCTTTGTCAACGACCCACTGGCACACTGTCTTAGTCAACGACCCACTGGCACACTGTCTTAGTCAACGACCCACTGGCACACTGTCTTAGTCAACGACCCACTGGCACACTGTCTTAGTCACCCACTGGCACACTGTCCACTGGCACACTGTCTTAGTCAACGACCCACTGGCACACTGTCTTAGTCAACGACCCACTGGCACACTGTCTTAGTCAACGACCCACTGGCACACTGTCTTAGTCAACGACCCACTGGCACACTGTCTTAGTCAACAACCCACTGGCACACTGTCTTAGTCAACGGCACACTGTCTTAGTCAACGACCCACTGGCACACTGTCTTAGTCAACGACCCACTGGCACACTAGTCAACGACCCACTGGCACACTGTCTTAGTCAACGACCCACTGGCACACTGTCTTAGTCAACGACCCACTGGCACACTGTCTTAGTCAACGACCCACTGGCACACTGTCTTAGTCAACGACCCACTGGCACACTGTCTTAGTCAACGACCCACTGGCACACTGTCTTAGTCAACAACCCACTGGCACACTGTCTTAGTCAACGGCACACTGTCTTAGTCAACGACCCACTGGCACACTGTCTTAGTCAACGACCCACTGGCACACTGTCTTAGTCAACGACCCACTGGCACACTGTCTTAGTCAACGACCCACTGGCACACTGTCTTAGTCCCACTGTCTTAGACCCACTGGCACACTGTCTTAGTCAACGACCCACTGGCACACTGTCTTAGTCAACAACCCACTGGCACACTGTCTTAGTCAACGGCACACTGTCTTAGTCAACGACCCACTGGCACACTGTCTTAGTCAACGACCCACTGGCACACTGTCTTAGTCAACGACCCACTGGCACACTGTCTTAGTCAACGACCCACTGGCACACTGTCTTAGTCAACGACCCACTGGCACACTGTCTTAGTCAACGACCCACTGGCACACTGTCTTAGTCAACGACCCACTGGCACACTGTCTTAGTCAACGACCCACTGGCACACTGTCTTAGTCAACGACCCACTGGCACACTGTCTTAGTCAACGACCCACTGGCACACTGTCTTAGTCAACACCCACTGGCACACTGGCGACCCACTGGCACACTGTCTTAGTCAACGACCCACTGGCACACTGTCTTAGTCAACGACCCACTGGCACACTGTCTTAGTCAACGACCCACTGGCACACTGTCTTAGTCAACGACCCACTGGCACACTGTCTTAGTCAACGACCCACTGGCACACTGTCTTAGTCAACGACCCACTGGCACACTCCCTAGCCCTAAGTGTATTGTTGAACTGGCTGAGATTGTATCTGAATATGAACTCTTTCATGTTTTGAAAATGACACGTTCTTTCAACAGCAGGGAACTGCTATGGGTCGTTTATTCAACAGAAGGGAACTGCTATGGGTCGTTCTTTCAACAGCAGGGAACTGCTATGGGTTGTTCATTCAACAGCAGGGAACTGCTATGGGTCGTTCATTCAACAGCAGGGAACTGCTATGGGTCGTTCTTTCAACAGCAGGGAACTGCTATGGGTCGTTCTTTCAACAGCAGGGAACTGCTATGGGTCGTTCTTTCAACAGCAGGGAACTGCTATGGGTCGTTCTTTCAACAGAAGGGAACTGCTATGGGTCGTTTATTCAACAGAAGGGAACTGCTATGGGTCGTTCTTTCAACAGCAGGGAACTGCTATGGGTCGTTTATTCAACAGAAGGGAACTGCTATGGGTCGTTCTTTCAACAGAAGGGAACTGCTATTTCAACAGAAGGGAACTGCTATGGGTCGTTTATTCAACAGAAGGGAACTGCTATGGGTCGTTTATTCAACAGCAGGGAACTGCTATGGGTTGTTTATTCAACAGAAGGGAACTGCTATGGGTCGTTCTTTCAACAGAAGGGAACTGCTATGGGTCGTTTATTCAACAGAAGGGAACTGCTATGGGTTGTTCATTCAACAGCAGGGAACTGCTATGGGTTGTTTATTCAACAGAAGGGAACTGCTATGGGTCGTTTATTCAACAGAGGGGAACTGCTATGGGTTGTTAATTCAACAGAAGGGAACTGCTATGGGTTGTTCATTCAACAGAAGGGAACTGCTATGGGTCGTTTATTCAACAGAAGGGAACTGCTATGGGTTGTTCATTCAACAGAAGGGAACTGCTATGGGTCATTCATTCAACAGAAGGGAACTGCTATGGGTCATTCATTCAACAGAAGGGAACTGCTATGGGTCGTTTATTCAACAGAAGGGAACTGCTATGGGTCGTTTATTCAACAGAAGGGAACTGCTATGGGTCGTTAATTCAACAGAAGGGAACTGCTATGGGTTGTTCATTCAACAGAAGGGAACTGCTATGGGTTGTTTATTCAACAGAAGGGAACTGCTATGGGTCGTTCATTCAACAGAAGGGAACTGCTATGGGTCGTTCATTCAACAGAAGGGAACTGCTATGGGTCGTTCATTCAACAGAGGGGAACTGCTATGGGTTGTTAATTCAACAGAGGGGAACTGCTATGGGTCGTTAATTCAACAGAAGGGAACTGCTATGGGTCGTGAAAATGGCACCGTGTTATGCCAATCTGTATGTGGGGTTGTTTTGAGAAGAATGTGAAGCTCTGTAAACCCTTCATTGACGACGTGTTCCTTCTACTCCAGGGCTCGGCAGAGGAGCTTCATCCATTTCACTCCTTCGTCACCACAAGCCGTGAACATCTGAAATTCACCCTCACCTTCGATACGCATGAAATACGTTTTCTGGACTTGTTGTTGTTTTAGCACGGACCTACATAGGAAGCTAAAGGACAGGAATTCCCTGTTATGCGGAGATAGATTCCACCCTACACCCCCCCCAAAAAAACTCGCCCTTCACATCAGCCAATACAGTCGCATACGCAGGATTTGTAGTACACAGAGTGACTATGACAAACAAGCCGACTGTCTGGATGAGCGTTTCAGACAGGGGGGTTACCCAGAGGAATGGCGTCATGACGCAAGGGTTCGTTGTAACAATATGAGCTAGGATGACAGCCTCACGCCCCAAACCACCCAGCCCCCCCTGACCAACGAGTTCAATGCTTCCTTCAGTACTCCCCAAACCACCCAGCCCCCCCTGACCAATGAGTTCAATGCTTCCTTCAGTACTCCCCAAACCACCCAGCCCCCCCTGACCAACGAGTTCAATGCTTCCTTCAGTACTCACCAAACCACCCAGCCCCCCTGACCAACGAGTTCAATGCTACCTTCAGTACTCCCCAAACCACCCAGCCCCCTGACCAACGAGTTCAATGCTACCTTCAGTACTCCCCAAACCACCCAGCCCCCCTGACCAACGAGTTCAATGCTACCTTCAGTACTCCCCAAACCACCCAGCCCCCTGACCAACGAGTTCAATGCTACCTTCAGTACTCCCCAAACCACCCAGCCCCCCTGACCAACGAATTCAATGCTACCTTCAGTACTCCCCAAACCACCCAGCCCCCCTGACCAACGAATTCAATGCTACCTTCAGTACTCCCCAAACCACCCAGCCCCCTGACCAACGAGTTCAATGCTACCTTCAGTACTCCCCAAACCACCCAGCCCCCCCTGACCAACAAGTTCAATGCTACCTTCAGTGCTCCCCAAACCACCCAGCCCTCCCTGACCAACGAGTTCAATGCTACCTTCAGTACTCCCAACATGGCAAACAGTTCGACCAACTCATTAAAAAACATCGGCACGTCGTGAGCACTGATCCCCAACTGGAGAGGACGTGTAAAGAACCCCCGTGGGTCGTCTTCAGACACGCCCCCAAACATCAGTCACATGGTCGTGAGGTCTGATCTTCTAACAGTGGCACCTTAGTACCTTCCTAGACGATATGCCTCCGACAGTAATTACAGACGTGGCCGATGTACCCAGTGTAACTTTACCAAAACAAATGCACACAATGTTCAATCACCCTATCGCAGGCGAGACCACTACGGTTTAATGGGTATCGTTACGTGTTCCACAAAAAGGAGACAAAACGAGCTCTGAAATCAAGAGGATAGCAGATCACAGGAGTAATATCAGGACCCTTCACTAGAGACACCCTGTGGCTGTGCATTTCATGGGAGGCTCATCACAACATCAGCTCTCTGAGCTACATTTATATCAAACATGTTAGGACTCCTGGGGGGGAGGGGCTGATCATCTAAAGGCCTCAACTAATAATATTATATATTCCTTACATGAATATGTCACGTTGATTTGTCCTGCCTTCCACGTCTCCTAAAGGCCTTTTTAAAGTAGTGAACTATATAGGGGATAGGGCTCTGGTCTAAAGTAGTGTACTATATAGGGAATAGGGCTCTGGTCTAAAGTAGTGAACTATATAGGGAACAGGGCTCTGGTCTAAAGTAGTGCACTATGTAGGGAATAGGGCTCCGGTCTAAAGTAGTGCACTATATAGGGAACAGGGCTCTGGTCTAAAGTAGTGCACTATGTAGGGAATAGGGCTCTGGTCTAAAGTAGTGCACTATATAGGGAATAGGGCTCTGGTCTAAAGTAGTGCACTATGTAGGGAATAGGGCTCTGGTCTAAAGTAGTGCATTAAATAGGGAACAGGGCTCTAGTCTAAAGTAGTGCACTATATAGGGAATAGGGCTCTGGTCTAAAGTAGTGCACTATGTAGGGAATAGGGCTCTGGTCTAAAGTAGTGCATTAAATAGGGAACAGGGCTCTGGTCTAAAGTAGTGCACTATATAGGGAATAGGGCTCTGGTCTAAAGTAGTGCACTATATAGGGAATAGGGTGTCATTTGGGATGACTCATTGACAGAAGCGTCTGGACAGTTCAGACAGTTGGGGTCAAACCACTGAATGATGCATCAGTGGTATTTATTTCAGAGGAAAATCATCTTTAGGAGCCTCAGTTTTATCTATGCTTCCTGACAGAACAGTTTGTTGCTCTAATATCTCTCTTGTTCATCAACTATTTATACAATTATATCTATTATCTCCACCCGGGATACACAGACTAGGAACAGAGCAATTTCCTCCTCCCCGAGGGATTGGAACTGAGGCTGTTGTGATTTCTGATTGGCAACTACGTCTGTTATCTAGGCTGGCCGACAAGGAACAACGGACCTTTATAGCAATGCAGTGTCGATCACGGCGGGGCTGTGTGTGTGTGTGTGTGTGTGTGTGTGTGTGTGTGTGTGTGTGTGTGTGTGTGTGTGTGTGTGTGTGTGTGTGTGTGTGTGTGTGTGTGTGTGTGTGTGTGTGTGTGTGTGTGTGTGTGTGTGTGTGTGTGTGTGTGTGTGTGTGTGTGTGTGTGTGTGTGTGTGTGTGTGTGTGTGTGTTGATCGCGGTGGGGTTATGTGTGTGTTGATCACGGCAGGGTTGTGTGTGTGTGTGTGCCGATCGCGGCGGGGTTGTGTGTGTGTGCTGATCGTGGCGGGGTTATGTGTGTGTGTGTGTGTGCCGATCGCGGCGGGGTTGTGTGTGTGTGTGTGTGTGCTGATCGCCGCGAGTTTGTGGGTTTGTGTTCAGTATAAAGACAGACCAAATGGAGGCTCAGAAAAGCATGGGATTTGTGATTTCACTACTAAGCCATGAGAGGGGAATGAGAGAGAGAGGAGAGAAGGAGGAGAGAGGGAGGAGAGAGAGAGGAAAGAGGGAGGAGAGAGGGAGGAGAGAGAGGAAAGAGAGAGGACAGAGGGAGGAGAGAGAGAGGAGAGAGGGAGGAGAGAGATAGGAGAGAGTGTGGAGAGAGAGGAGAGAGGGAGGAGAGAGAGGGGAGAGAGGGAGGAGAGAGAGGAGAGAGGGAGGAGAGAGAGAGGAGAGAGGGAGGAGAGAGAGAGGAGAGAGGGAGAGGGTGGAGAGAGAGGAGAGAGAGAGGAGAGAGGGAGGAGAGTGAAGAGAGAGAGAGGAGAGAGAGGAGAGGGAGGAGAGAGAGAGGAGAGAGGGAGGAGAGAGAGGAGAGAGGGAGGGGAAGAAAAGAAAAGAGAGAGCAGAGATAGGAGACAGGCGGGCGCCTCATCGCCTCTGGCTCTCCCCACCACATGTTCGCCAGCGAGCTGCGTGGCCTCTGTGCTAGCTAACACGGTTTACCCAGGCACACTGTAATTATGCATCCCATTACCACGGAGACACACACAGACATCTGAGAGGAAAGCATCTGCTGTTGCTAGAGAGGAAGCAATGCGGGGTGTTATTACCATCGGAACGGGGGGGGTAGAGGGAGGGGTATGGGGTGTTGTTAACATCGGAACAGGGGGGGTAGATGGAGGGGAGGGGTATGGGGTGTTATTACCATCGGAACGGGGTGGGGGGGTACAGGTAGAGCCAGGGGTATACACACACCTACACACACCACCGCTCTGGGTGGAGGAATAAGAGGAGAGAGCGGAGGAGGAGCGGACGGAGAGGAAGGGATCTGGTTTTATATACATCTCATCTGAGACTGGTGAGATGGCTGAGGCACCTGAACCTGGCACAGAGCACGACCCTTTATTTCCCACAATAATAACTCTCACAGGTAAATATCTGAGGAAGCGACAGATGCGCTCTGTCCCCAATATCAACTTTCATCACTTCATATTGAAGATGCGTTGTATTCTGACAGAGGGGAATGGGAACAACCTACTCGACGATTCCTGATATAAATCCAGGTATATCTTTATAATGTACGGCATAAGGTAAGACGGCATAAGGTGGGATGAGATGGACGACAGTCGTGAGAAGAGATCGATGGTGTTCCTTTATAAAACTGAAAGTGATTGGGATCAAAAACATGGCTGTCTCCAAAGGGAATCCTCAACACAACAACAGCTGTCTGATTCATTAATAAACCCTGGAGAGGGTCGTAGTAATAACAGCTGTCTGATTCATTAATAAACCCTGTAGAGGGTCGTAGTAATAACAGCTGTCTGATTCATTAATAAACCCTGTAGAGGGTCGTAGTAATAACAGCTGTCTGATTCATTAATAAACCCTGTAGAGGGTCGTGGTAATAACAGCTGTCTGATTCATTAATAAACCCTGGAGAGGGTCGTAGTAATAACAGCTGTCTGATTCATTAATAAACCGTGGAGAGGGTCGTAGTAATAACAGCTGTCTGATTCATTAATAAACCCTGGAGAGGGTCGTAGTAATAACAGCTGTCTGATTCATTAATAAACCCTGGAGAGGGTCGTAGTAATAACAGCTGTCTGATTCATTAATAAACCCTGGAGAGGGTCGTAGTAATAACAGCTGTCGGATTCATTAATAAACCCTGGAGAGGGTCATAGTAATAACAGCTGTCTGATTCATTAATAAACCCTGGAGAGGGTCGTAGTAATAACAGCTGTCGGATTTACATTTACATTTACATTTAAGTCATTTAGCAGACGCTCTTATCCAGAGCGACTTACAAATTGGTGCATTCACCTTATGACATCCAGTGGAACAGTCACTTTACAATAGCAATAGTGCATCTAAATCTTAAAGGGGGGGGGGGAGGGAATACTTATCCTATCCTAGGTATTCCTTAAAGAGGTGGGGTTTCAGGTGTCTCCGGAAGGTGGTGATTGACTCCGCTGTCCTGGCGTCGTGAGGGAGTTTGTTCCACCATTGGGGGCCAGAGCAGCGAACAGTTTTGACTGGGCTGAGCGGGAGCTGTACTTCCTCAGTGGTAGGGAGGCGAGCAGGCCAGAGGTGGATGAACGCAGTGCCCTTGTTTGGGTGTAGGGCCTGATCAGAGCCTGGAGGTACTGAGGTGCCGTTCCCCTCACAGCTCCGTAGGCAAGCACCATGGTCTTGTAGCGGATGCGAGCTTCAACTGGAAGCCAGTGGAGAGAACGGAGGAGCGGGGTGGCGTGAGAGAACTTGGGAAGGTTGAACACCAGACGGGCTGCGGCGTTCTGGATGAGTTGAAGGGTTTAATGGCACAGGCAGGGAGCCCAGCCAACAGCGAGTTGCAGTAATCCAGACGGGAGATGACAAGTGCCTGGATTAGGACCTGCGCCGCTTCCTGTGTGAGGCAGGGTCGTACTCTGCAGATGTTGTAGAGCATGAACCTACAGGAACGGGCCACCGCCTTGATGTTGGTTGAGAACGACAGGGTGTTGTCCAGGATCACACCAAGGTTCTTAGCGCTCTGGGAGGAGGACACAATGGAGTTGTCAACCGTGATGGCGAGATCATGGAACGGGCAGTCCTTCCCGGGAAGGAAGAGCAGCTCCGTCTTGCCGAGGTTCAGCTTGAGGTGGTGATCCGTCATCCACGCTGATATGTCTGCCAGACATGCAGAGATGCGGTCGCCACCTGGTCATCAGAAGGGGAAAGGAGAAGATTAGTTGTGTGTCGTCTGCATAGCAATGATAGGAGAGACCATGTGAGGTTATGACAGAGCCAAGTGACTTGGTGTATAGCGAGAATAGGAGAGGGCCTAGAACAGAGCCCTGGGGACACCAGTGGTGAGAGCGCGTGGTGAGGAGACTGATTCTCGCCACGCCACCTGGTAGGAGCGACCTGTCAGGTAGGACGCAATCCAAGCGTGAGCCGCGCCAGAGATGCCCAACTCGGAGAGGGTGGAGAGGAGGATCTGATGGTTCACAGTATCAAAGGCAGCCGATAGATCTAGAAGGATGAGAGCAGAGGAGAGAGAGTTAGCTTTAGCAGTGCGGAGCGCCTCCGTGATACAGAGGAGAGCAGTCTCAGTTGAATGACTAGTCTTGAAACCTGACTGATTTGGATCAAGAAGGTCATTCAGAGAGAGATAGCGGGAGAGCTGGCCAAGGACGGCACGTTCAAGAGTTTTGGAGAGAAAAGAAAGAAGGGATACTGGTCTGTAATTGTTGACATCGGAGGGATCGAGTGTAGGTTTTTTCAGAAGGGGTGAAACTCTCGCTCTCTTGAAGACGGAAGGGACGTAGCCAGCGGTCAGTGATGAGTTGATGAGCGAGGTGAGGTAAGGGAGGAGGTCTCCGGAAATGGTCTGGAGAAGAGGGGAGGGGATAGGGTCAAGCGGGCAGGTTGTTGGGCGGCCGGCCGTCACAAGACGCGAGATTTCATCTGGAGAGAGAGGGGAGAAAGAGGTCAGAGCACAGGGTAGGGCAGTGTGAGCAGAACCAGCGGTGTCGTTTGACTTAGCAAACGAGGATCGGATGTCGTCGACCTTCTTTTCAAAATGGTTGACGAAGTCGTCTGCAGAGAGGGAGGAGGGGGGAGGGGGAGGAGGATTCAGGAGGGAGGAGAAGGTGGCAAAGAGCTTCCTAGGGTTAGAGGCAGATGCTTGGAATTTAGCGTGGTAGAAAGTGGCTTTAGCAGCAGAGACAGAGGAGGAAAATGTAGAGAGGAGGGAGTGAAAGGATGCCAGGTCCGCAGGGAGGCGAAGTTTTCCTCCATTTCCGCTCGGCTGCCCGGAGCCCTGTTCTGTGAGCTCGCAATGAGTCATCGAGCCACGGAGCGGGAGGGGAGGACCGAGCCGGCCTGGAGGATAGGGGACATAGAGAGTCAAAGGATGCAGAGAGGGAGGAGAGGAGGGTTGAGGAGGCAGAATCAGGAGATAGGTTGGAGAAGGTTTGAGCGGAGGGAAGAGTTGATAGGATGGAAGAGGAGAGAGTAGCGGGGAGAGAGAGCGAAGGTTGGGACGGCGCGATACCATCCGAGTAGGGGCAGTGTGGGAGGTGTTGGATGAGAGCGAGAGGGAAAAGGATACAAGGTAGTGGTCGGAGACTTGGAGGGAGTTGCAATGAGGTTAGTGGAAGAACAGCATCTAGTAAAGATGAGGTCGAGCGTATTGCCTGCCTTGTGAGTAGGGGGAGGGTGAGAGGGTGAGGTCAAAAGAGGAGAGGAGTGGAAAGAAGGAGGCAGAGAGGAATGAGTCAAAGGTAGACGTGGGGAGGTTAAAGTCGCCCAGAACTGTGAGAGGTGAGCCGTCCTCAGGAAAGGAGCTTATCAAGGCATCAAGCTCATTGATGAACTCTCCGAGGGAACCTGGAGGGCGATAAATGATAAGGATGTTAAGCTTGAAAGGGCTGGTAACTGTGACAGCATGGAATTCAAAGGAGGCGATAGACAGATGGGTAAGGGGAGAAAGAGAGAATGACCACTTGGGAGAGATGAGGATCCGGTGCCACCACCCCGCTGACCAGAAGCTCTCGGGGTGTGCGAGAACACGTGGGCGGACGAAGAGAGAGCAGTAGGAGTAGCAGTGTTGTCTGTGGTGATCCATGTTTCCGTTAGTGCCAAGAAGTCGAGGGACTGGAGGGAGGCATAGGCTGAGATGAACTCTGCCTTGTTGACCGCAGATCGGCAATTCCAGAGGCTACCGGAGACCTGGAACTCCACGTGGGTCGTGCGCGCTGGGACCACCAGATTAGGGTGGCCGCGGCCACGCGGTGTGGAGCGTTTGTATGGTCTGTGCAGAGAGGAGAGAACAGGGATAAACAGACACATAGTTAACAGGCTACAGAAGAGGCTACGCTAATGCAAAGGAGATTGGAATGACAAGTGGACTACACGTCTCGAATGTTCAGAAAGTTAAGCTACGTAGCAAGAATCTTATTGACTAAAATGATTAAAATGATACAGTACTGCTGAAGTAGGCTAGCTGGCAGTGGGTGCGTTGTTGACACTACACTAATCAAGTCGTTCCGTTGAGTGTAATAGTTTCTACAGTGCTGCAATTCGGGGGCTAGCTGGCTAGCTAGTAGTGTTGTTTACATTACGTTGCGTTAAAAGAACGACAATAGCTGGCTAGCGAACCTAGAAAATCGCTCTAGGCTACACAATTATCTTTGATACAAAGACGATCAAACAAATCAAACCGTTGTACTGTAATGAAATGAAATGAAAATGTGATACTACCTGTGAATGCGACCGGGTTGTTGAGTTCTATTCAGAAGACGTTGGCTAGCGTTGGCTAGCTAGCAGAGTCTCCTACGTTAAGGACGACAAATAGCTGGCTAGCTAACCTCAGTAAATTAAGATAATCACTCTAAGACTACACACTCTAAACCTAAACAACACAATTATCTTGGAACGAAGATACGAAGACAGCAAAGACAGCTATGTAGCTAGCTAACACTACACTGATCGAGTCGTTCAGTTGAGTGTAATAGTTTTCCCAGTGCAGCTAATCAGTGGACGTTAGCTAGCTGGCTAGTGAAGACTACGTTAGGATGGCGAAATACGATAATTACGCAATTATCTTTGATACAAAGACGGCTATGTAGCTAGCTGAGAAGAAATTGCTAAGATTAGACAAATCAAACCGTTGTGCTATAATGAAATATAATGAAATGAAATGTAAAATGTTATACTACCTGCGGGTAATAAATATCATTAATATCATTAATAAACCCTGGAGAGGGTCGTAGTAATAACAGCTGTCTGATTCATTAATAAACCCTGGAGAGGGTCGTAGTAATAACAGCTGTCTGATTCATTAATAAACCCTGGAGAGGGTCGTAGTATTAACAGCTGTCTGATTCATTAATAAACCCTGGAGAGGGTCGTAGTAATAACAGCTGTCTGATTCATTAATAAACCCTGGAGAGGGTCGTAGTGATAACAGCTGTCTGATTCATTAATAAACCCTGTAGAGGGTCGTAGTAGTAACAGCTGTCTGATTCATTAATAAACCCTGTAGAGGGTCGTAGTAATAACAGCTGTCTGATTCATTAATAAACCCTGTAGAGGGTCGTAGTAATAACAGCTGTCTGATTCATTAATAAACCCTGGAGAGGGTCATAGTAATAACAGCTGTCTGATTCATTAATAAACCCTGGAGAGGGTCGTAGTAATAACAGCTGTCTGATTCATTAATAAACCCTGTAGAGGGTCATAGTAATAACAGCTGTCTGATTCATTAATAAACCCTGGAGAGGGTCGTAGTAATAACAGCTGTCTGATTCATTAATAAACCCTGTAGAGGGTCATAGTAATAACAGCTGTCTGATTCATTAATAAACCCTGGAGAGGGTCGTAGTAATAAAAGCTGTCTGATTCATTAATAAACCCTGGAGAGGGTCGTAGTAATAACAGCTGTCTGATTCATTAATAAACCCTGGAGAGGGTCGTAGTAATAACAGCTGTCTGATTCATTAATAAACCCTGGAGAGGGTCGTAGTAATAACAGCTGTCTGATTCATGAATAAACCCTGGAGAGGGTCGTAGTGATAACAGCTGTCTGATTCATTAATAAACCCTGTAGAGGGTCGTAGTAATAACAGCTGTCTGATTCATTAATAAACCCTGGAGGGGTCGTATTAATAACAGCTGTCGGATTCATTAATAAACCCTGTAGAGGGTCGTAGTAATAACAGCTGTCTGATTCATTAATAAACCCTGGAGAGGGTCGTAGTAATAACAGCTGTCTGATTCATTAATAAACCCTGGAGAGGGTCGTAGTAATAACAGCTGTCTGATTCATTAATAAACCCTGGAGAGGGTCGTAGTAATAACAGCTGTCTGATTCATTAATAAACCCTGTAGAGGGTCGTAGTAATAACAGCTGTCTGATTCATTAATAAACCCTGGAGAGGGTCGTAGTAATAACAGCTGTCTGATTCATTAATAAACCCTGTAGAGGGTCGTAGTAATAACAGCTGTCTGATTCATTAATAAACCCTGGAGAGGGTCGTAGTAATAACAGCTGTCTGATTCATTAATAAACCCTGGAGAGGGTCGTAGTAATAACAGCTGTCTGATTCATTAATAAACCCTGGAGAGGGTCATAGTAATAACAGCTGTGTGATTCATTAATAAACCCTGGAGAGGGTCGTAGTAATAACAGCTGTCTGATTCATTAATAAACCCTGTAGAGGGTCGTAGTAATAACAGCTGTCTGATTCATTAATAAACCCTGGAGAGGGCCGTAGTAATAACAGCTGTCTGATTCATTAATAAACCCTGGAGAGGGTCGTAGTAATAACAGCTGTCTGATTCATTAATAAACCCTGGAAAGGGTCGTAGTAATAACAGCTGTCATAGCCCTTCTTTCATCAGCATTTCAAGGTGCTGTATAGTACAATGTTTGTGCGCTTTCTTCAAGTAGTACCAGAGTACAGATAGTGGTCATCCATGGTCCTCCGAGAGAGAGAAAGAGAGAGAGAAAGAGAGAATTAGAGAGAGCACACTTAAATTCACACAGGCCAACGGATAAGATAGGAGAAGTACTCCAGATATAACAAACTGACCCTAGCCTCCCGACACAAACTACTGCAGCATAAATACCGGAGGCTGAGACAGGAGGGGTCAGGAGACACTGTGGCCCCATCCGAGGACACCCCCGGACAGGGCCAAACAGAAGGATATAACCCCACCCACTTTGCTAAAGCACAGCCCCCACACCACTAGAGGGATATCTTCAACCACCAACTTACCATCCTGAGACAAGGCCGAGTATAGCCCACAGAGATCTCCAACATGGCACAACCCAAGGGGGGTGGGGGGCGCCAACCCAGACAGGAAGATCACATCAGTGACTCAACCCACTCAAGTGACGCACCCTTCCTAGGGACGGCATGAAAGAGCACCAGTGACTCAGCCCCTGTAATAGGGTTAGAGTCAGAGAATCCCAGTGGAAAGAGGGGAACCGGCCAGGCAGAGACAGCAAGGGCGGTTCGTTGCTCCAGAGCCTTTTCGTTCACCTTCACACTCCTCATATGACCCACTGAAGAGATGAGTCTTCAGTAAAGACTTAAAGGTTGAGACCGAGCCTGCGTCTCTCACATGGGTAGGCAGACCATTCCATAAAAAATGGAGCTCTATAGGAGAAAGCCCTGCCTCCAGCTGTTTGCTTAGAAATTCTAGGGACAATTAGGAGGCCTGCGTCTTGTGACCGTAGCGTCACACACACACTAAACACCAGCAGTAAGTGATGTGTAAGTGATGCTATGGGATTACTGTTATTACGTGAAGGTGACAAGCCCCTCTGAATGACAAGCTGACCTGTACAGACACAGAACAGGGTCAAGTCCAGTAATTATCCCACACCGTACAGACCACAGTATTAACTGCTCATTCTTAATTACACCCTGTCATAACCACAGGACTCGCTGGCCGTGCGTCCTAAAAACGCCACCCTGTTCCCTATATAGTGCACTACCACAGCCCTATAGGCCCTGGTCAAACGTAGTGCACTGTGTAGAGAACAGGATGCCATTTTGGACCAACCCCGGCGAGCGGAACACTGGGCGTCACCTTGACAACGAGAGGAGAAAATCACTGTAATTAACGCACCAAGGAGGAGAACGATCCACGGAAAACACAGTATTTTAGGAACGTGTTCAACCGTAGATTCAACGGAGAGCGTTCCAGCTCGTCTAGTTGTTCCACGTGTTTCACACCACATGACCCCCGTGTGTGTGTGGGGGGGGGGGGTCACTCTTTAATTTATCACAAAGCATCTCCTTTAAAGATGTGGAATTACTGATCATTCTCCCGCTTAAAAGAGTATTTTAAGGAGGCGTCGTCTCTGTGCTTTGGCGCACGGTGGTGTAATGTCTTGCATTCTCTTCAGAAAATATAGGACTTTTCTTATAGTCAAGGTGTTGCATGTGTCTTCCACGTTTGATAAATGTGGATTCATAAGGTCTACATTAGACTTCACATTTAATGCCGTTTAAGCTACTGCTACTGTCTGTTTATCATATATGCACAGTCACTTTAACTATACACTCATGTACATACTACCTCAAATTGGCCCGACCAACCAGAGCTCCCGCACATTGGCTAACCAGGCTATCTGCACTGTATCCCACCACCCACCAACCCCTCTTTTACGCTACTGCTACTCTCTGGTCATCATATATGCATAGTCACTTTAACCATATCTACATGTACACACTACCTCAATGTGTATAGCCTCGCTACTGTTATAAATGTAAATGTAATGTAAATGTTATAGCCTCGCTACTGTTATAGCCTCGCTACTGTTATAGCCTGTCTACTGTATATAGCCTCACTACTGTATATAGCTTCTCTACTGTATATAGCCTCTCTACTGTATAGAGCCTCTCCACTGTATATAGCCTCTCTACTGTATATAGCCTCACTACTGTATATAGCCTCACTACTGTATATAGCCTCTCTACTGTATATAGCCTCTCTACTGTATATAGCCTCTCCACTGTATATAGCCTCTCTACTGTATATAGCCTCACTACTGTATAAAGCCTCTCTACTGTATATAGCCTCACTGCTGTATATAGCCTCTCTACTGTATATAGCCTGTCTACTGTATATAGCCTCTCTACTGTATAAAGCCTCTCTACTGTATATAGCCTCTCTACTGTATATAGCCTGTCTACTGTATATAGCCTCTCTACTGTATAAAGCCTCTCTACTGTATAAAGCCTCTCTACTGTATATAGCCTGTCTACTGTATATAGTCTCTCTACTGTATATAGCCTCTCTACTGTATATAGCCTGTCTACTGTATATAGCCTCTCTACTGTATGTAGCCTCTCTACTGTATATAGCCTCTCTACTGTATGTAGCCTCTCTACTGTATGTAGCTCTCTACTGTATATAGCCTCTCTACTGTATGTAGCCTCTCTACTGTATATAGCCTCTCTACTGTATGTAGCCTCTCTACTGTATATAGCCTCTCTACTGTATGTAGCCTCTCTACTGTATATAGCCTCTCTACTGTATGTAGCCTCTCTACTGTATATAGCCTCTCTACTGTATGTAGCCTCTCTACTGTATATAGCCTCTCTACTGTATATAGCCTCTCTTGTATGTAGCCTCTCTACTGTATATAGCCTCTCTACTGTATGTAGCCTCTCTACTGTATATAGCCTCTCTACTGTATATAGCCTCTCTACTGTATGTAGCCTCTCTACTGTTATAGCCTCTCTACTGTATGTAGCCTCTCTACTGTATATAGCCTCTCTACTGTATATAACCCTCTACTGTATATAGCCTCTCTACTGTATGTAGCCTCTCTACTGTATATAGCCTCTCTACTGTATATAGCCCTCTACTGTATAGAGCCTCTCTACTGTATATAGCCTCTCTACTGTATGTAACCTCTCTACTGTATATAGCCTCTCTACTGTATATAGCCTGTCTACTGTATATAGTCTCTCTACTGTATACAGCCTCTCTACTGTATATAGCCTCTCTACTGTATATAGCCTCTCTACTGTATGTAGCCTCTCTACTGTATATAGCCTCTCTACTGTATATAGCCTGTCTACTGTATATAGTCTCTCTACTGTATATAGCCTCTCTACTGTATATAGCCTGTCTACTGTATATAGCCTCTCTACTGTATGTAGCCTCTCTACTGTATATAGCCTCTCTACTGTATGTAGCCTCTCTACTGTATATAGCCTCTCTACTGTATGTAGCCTCTCTACTGTATATAGCCTCTCTACTGTATGTAGCCTCTCTACTGTATATAGCCTCTCTACTGTATGTAGCCTCTCTACTGTATATAGCCTCTCTACTGTATGTAGCCTCTCTACTGTATATAGCCTCTACTGTATATAGCCTCTCTACTGTATGTAGCCTCTCTACTGTATATAGCCTCTCTACTGTATGTAGCCTTCACTGTATATAGCCTCTCTACTGTATATAGCCTCTCTACTGTATGTAGCCTCTCTACTGTATATAGCCTCTCTACTGTATGTAGCCTTCTACTGTATATAGCCTCTCTACTGTATATAACCTCTCTACTGTATATAGCCCTCTACTGTATGTAGCCTCTCTACTGTATATAGCCTCTCTACTGTATGTAGCCTCTCTACTGTATATAGCCTCTCTACTGTATGTAGCCTCTCTACTGTATATAGCCTCTCTACTGTATATAGCCTGTCTACTGTATATAGTCTCTCTACTGTATACAGCCTCTCTACTGTATATAGCCTCTCTACTGTATATAACCTCTCTACTGTATATAACCTCTCTACTGTATATAGCCTCTCTACTGTATGTAGCCTCTCTACTGTATATAGCCTCTCTACTGTATGTAGCCTCTCTACTGTATATAGCCTCTCTACTGTATATAGCCTCTCTACTGTATGTAGCCTCTCTACTGTATATAGCCTCTCTACTGTATGTAGCCTCTCTACTGTATATAGCCTCTCTACTGTATATAGCCTCTCTACTGTATGTAGCCTCTCTACTGTATATAGCCTCTCTACTGTATGTAGCCTCTCTACTGTATATAGCCCCTCTACTGTATATAGCCTCTCTACTGTATATAGTCTCTCTACTGTATATAGCCTCACTACTATATATAGCCTCTCTACTGTATATAGTCTCTCTACTGTATATAGCCTCTCTACTGTATGTAGCCTCTCTACTGTATATAGCCTCTCTACTGTATATAGCCTGTCTACTGTATATAGTCTCTCTACTGTATATAACCTCTCTACTGTATATAACCTCTCTACTGTATATAGCCTCTCTACTGTATATAGCCTCTCTACTGTATATAGCCTCTCTACTGTATGTAGCCTCTCTACTGTATATAGCCCCTCTACTGTATATAGCCTCTCTACTGTATATAGTCTCTCTACTGTATATAGCCTCACTACTATATATAGCCTCTCTACTGTATATAGTCTCTCTACTGTATATAGCCTCTCTACTGTATATAGCCTCTCTACTGTATATAGCTTCTCTACTGTATATAGCCTCTCTACTGTATATAGCCTCTCTACTGTATATAGCCTCTCTACTGTATATAGCCTCTCTACTGTATATAGCCTCTCTACTGTATATAGTCTCTCTACTGTATACAGCCTGTCTACTGTTTTCACTGTCTTTTTACTGTTGTTTTTAATTCTTTATTTATCTATTGTTCACCTAATAGCTTTTTTGCACTATTGGTTAGAGCCTGTAAGTAAGCGCATTTTACTGTAAGGTCTACTACACCTGTTGTATTCAGCGCACGTGACAAATAAACTTTGATTTGATTAATATTTAGATGAAATTCCGATACGCTTTTGAATGTCTGAATTGCAAATGGGGTGACCTACAGTATCTTGTCGTGTGTGACAGATCACGTTTATCTAATCTCTCCCTGGCTGTCTGCTCAGTTCAGTCATGTTCTGTGTCTTTGTAACCTCTGTGATTGACCTCCGTGTCCTGTGTCAGCGAGCACTTCCTGGGTGATCAGAACTCCGTCCAATCTACCTATCCAGAACGAACCTATTTTCCGTCCAATCAGTACGGCACCAAATGCCACTCTATGTAGGGAACCTATTTTCACCAGAGTCCAATGGAGGCTGTGGTCAAAAGTATACACTATATACAAATGGCACTCTATGTAGGGAACCTATTTTCACCAGAGTCCTATGGAGGCTGTGGTCAAAAGTAGTACACTATATACAAATGGCACTCTATGTAGGGAACCTATTTTCACCAGAGTCCTATTTTGGAGGCTGTGGTCAAAAGTAGTACACTATATACAGTTGAAGTCAGAAGTTTACATACACCTCGGCCAAATACATTTAAACTCAGTTTTTCACCAGTTCTGACATTTAATCCGAGTAAAAAATTCCCTGTTTACATCAGTTAGGATCAACACTATATTTTAAGAATGTGAAATGTCAGAATAATAGTAGAGAGAATTATTTCTTTCAGCTTTTATTTTTTTCATCACATTCCCAGTGGGTCAAAAGTTTACATTCACTCAATTAGTATTTGGTAGCATTGCCTTTAAATTGTTTAACTTGGGTCAAATGTTTTCAGGTAGCCTTCCACAAGCTTCCCACAATAACTTGGGTGAATTTTGGCCCATTCCTCCTGACAGAGCTGGTGTAACTGAATCTGGTTTGTAGGCCTCCTTGCTCACACAAGCTTTTCAGTTCTGCCCATAAATGTTCTATAGGATGAAGTCAGGGCTTTGTGATGGCCACTCCAATACCTTGACTTTGTTGTCCTGAAGGATCCGCCCCTTTTTTTAAATTTTCGCCCGAAATGACATCCTCAAATCTAACTGCCTGTAGCTCAGGCCCTGAAGCAAGGAAATGCATATTCTTGGTACCATTTGAAAGGAAACACTTTGAAGTTTGTGTAAACGTGGAAAGAATGTAGAAGAATATAACACAATAGATCTGGAAAAAGACAATACAAAGTACCATCATCTTTGAAATACAAGAGAAAGGTCATAATGTATTATTCCAGCCCAAATGCAATATACATTTTGGCCACTAGATGGCAGCAGTGTAAATAATAATAATAATATATGCCATTTAGACGCCTTTATCCAATGAACAGTCATGTGCCATTTATGGGTGGATTTTTTTTTTACCCTGGAGTTAAGCGACTCTACCAACTGAGCAAAGGATGCCAAAGTTTTTTTTGATCCAATGAACCATTGCATTTATGTGGAAAACAATTGTATCAAGTCCCAAATATGCCTAATTTGTTTATTAATAACTATTTATGTTCCACTCTCCTCAAACAATAGCACGGTATTCTTCCACTGTAATAGCTACTGTGAATTGGACAGTGCAGTTAGATTTAAAACTATTTTTGAAATGTAAAACTTTAAGAACAAATTGTAATTTTTTGCAAAATGTAATTGTGTACCGCCCTGGGACTTACACCGGCAAAACCCTGAACAAATTGCCCTATGGGATTTGACAACACTGGGACAATGTACCGCCCTATGGGACTCCCTACACCGGAAAACCCTGCCCTATGGGACTCCCTACACCGGCAAAACCCTGACAACGCTGGGCCAATTGCGTACCGCCCTATGGGACTCCCAATCACGGCCTGTTGTGATAAAGCCTGGAATCGAACCAGGGTGTCTGCGGTGCGCCTCTACCACTGAGATGCAGTGCCTTAGACTGCTGCCCCACTCGGGAGCTCATGTGTTATGCTGAGGCATATATTATCACTCATCCTCACACTACCGTACTGTATAGCACTGTACAACACTGTATCCTCATATCATATCAAATCATCTCAGCTTAGACTCAAATGCCATCCTATTCCCTACATTGGGCAATACTTTCATATGGGCCCTGGTCAAAAGGAGTGCACTACATAAGGAATAGGGTATAATTTGAGACAAGGACATTGTATTATATTGTATCATCCTTGTGATCAAAGTGCCAACGACCACAGACGGACAAAATCTATTTTATGACAGTCCTATTTTATAGCTGAGATGTACTGCACCTCTTTCAGAACAGGAAATGGAAAATAAGCCAGGTAATGGAGTACAGGAGTCCTGAGAGCTTCTCCTGACTGGTTGATAGTCCTCATTAAACGGTCCTATTCTAAGTTGTGGTATTTAAATCACTCAATAGACCTTTACAGGGAGTAAATGGAACATTCTGAATTAAATGTTCTATTTTCCATATTACTGTCCTGGTGGCGGAACGGAGCAGATCACTCCATATTACTGTCCTGGTGACGGAACAGAGCAGATCACTCCATATTACTGTCCTGGTGACGGAACAGAGCAGATCACTCCATATTACTGTCCTGGTGACGGAACGGAGCAGATCACTCCATGTTACTGTCCTGGTGTTGGAACGGAGCAGATCACTCCATATTACTGTCCTGGTGACGGAACGGAGCAGATCACTCCATATTACTGTCCTGGTGACAGAACGGAGCAGATCACTCCATATTACTGTCCTGGTGACAGAACGGAGCAGATCACTCCATATTACTGTCCTGGTGACAGAACGGAGCAGATCACTCCATATTACTGTCCTGGTGACAGAACGGAGCAGATCACTCCATATTACTGTCCTGGTGACAGAACGGAGCAGATCACTCCATATTACTGTCCTGGTGACAGAACGGAGCAGATCACTCCATATTACTGTCCTGGTGACAGAACGGAGCAGATCACTCCATATTACTGTCCTGGTTCAGAACAGGAAATGGCAGATCACTCCATATTACTGTCCTGGTGACAGAACGGAGCAGATCACTCCATATTACTGTCCTGGTGACAGAACGGAGCAGATCACTCCATATTACTGTCCTGGTGACAGAACGGAGCAGATCACTCCATATTACTGTCCTGGTGACAGAACGGAGCAGATCACTCCATATTACTGTCCTGGTGACAGAACGGAGCAGATCACTCCATATTACTGTCCTGGTGACAGAACGGAGCAGATCACTCCATATTACTGTCCTGGTGACAGAACAGAGCAGATCACTCCATATTACTGTCCTGGTGTTGGAACGGAGCAGATCACTCCATATTACTGTCCTGGTGTTGGAACGGAGCAGATCACTCCATATTACTGTCCTGGTGACAGAACGGAGCAGATCACTCCATATTACTGTCCTGGTGACAGAACGGAGCAGATCACTCCATATTACTGTCCTGGTCTTGGAACGGAGCAGATCACTCCATATTACTGTCAGTAAAATGCCAAATCAACACAGAGGCTCATTGATCTGGCGGCCCCCAAACACCATTTACTCTGACTAGGAACTATTATACACAGAACAGAACTCTGACTAGGAACTATTATACACAGAACAGAACTCTGACTAGGAACTATTATACACAGAACAGAACTCTGACTAGGAACTATTATACACAGAACAGAACTCTGACTAGGAACTATTATACACAGAACAGAACTCTGACTAGGAGCTATTATACACAGAACAGAACTCTGACTAGGAGCTGTTATACACAGAACAGCACTCTGACTAGGAGCTATTATACACAGAACAGCACTCTGACTAGGAGCTATTATACACAGAACAGAACTCTGACTAGGAGCTGTTATACACAGAACAGCACTCTGACTAGGAGCTATTATACACAGAACAGAACTCTGTCTAGGACCTATCAGGAGCACTAGAGAGCACTATGACTAGGACCTATCAGGAGCACTAGAGAGCACTCTGACTAGGACCTATCAGGAGCACTAGAGAGCACACTGACTAGGACCTATCAGGAGCACTAGAGAGCACTCTGTCTAGGACCTATCAGGAGCACTAGAGAGCACTCTGACTAGGACCTATCAGGAGCACTAGAGAGCACTCTGACTAGGACCTATCAGGAGCACTAGAGAGCACTCTGACTAGGACCTATCAGGAGCACTAGAGAGCACTCTGACTAGGACCTATCAGAGCACTAGAGAGCACTCTGACTAGGACCTATCAGGAGCACTAGAGAGCACTCTGACTAGGACCTATCAGAGCACTAGAGAGCACTCTGACTAGGACCTATCAGGAGCACTAGAGAGCACTCTGACTAGGACCTATCAGGAGCACTAGAGAGCACTCTGACTAGGACCTATCAGGAGCACTAGAGAGCACTCTGACTAGGACCTATCAGGAGCACTAGAGAGCACTCTGACTAGGACCTATCAGGAGCACTAGAGAGCACTCTGACTAGGACCTATCAGGAGCACTAGAGAGCACTCTGACTAGGACCTATCAGGAGCACTAGAGAGCACTCTGACTAGGACCTATCAGGAGCACTAGAGAGCACTCTGACTAGGAGCTATCAGAACAGAACTCTGACTAGGACCTATCAGAGCACTAGAGAGCACTCTGACTAGGACCTATCAGGAGCACTAGAGAGCACTCTGACTAGGACCTATCAGGAGCACTAGAGACTCTGACTAGGACCTATCAGGAGCACTAGAGAGCTCTCTGACTAGGACTCTGACTAGACACTCTATAGGAGATATCAGGAGCACTAGAGAGCACTCTGACTAGGACCTATCAGGAGCACTAGAGAGCACTCTGACTAGGAGCTATCAGAGCACTAGAGAGCACTCTGACTAGGAGCTATCAGGAGCACTAGAGAGCACTCTGACTAGGACCTATCAGGAGCACTAGAGAGCACTCTGACTAGGACCTATCAGGAGCACTAGAGAGCACTCTGACTAGGACCTATCAGGAGCACTAGAGAGCACTCTGACTAGGAGCTATCAGGAGCACTAGAGAGCACTCTGACTAGGACCTATCAGGAGCACTAGAGAGCACTCTGACTACTCAGGACTAGAGAGCACTCTATCTAGGAGCATTATACAGAGAGCACTCTGACTAGGACCTATCAGGAGCACTAGAGAGCACTCTGACTAGGACCTATCAGGAGCACTAGAGAGCACTCTGACTAGGACCTATCAGGAGCACTAGAGAGCACTCTGACTAGGACCTATCAGGAGCACTAGAGAGCACTCTGACTCTGACTAGGACTCTGACTATCAGGAGCACTAGAGAGCACTCTGACTAGGACCTATCAGGAGCACTAGAGAGCACTCTGACTAGGAGCTAGGACACAGAAGAGCACTCTGACAGGACCTATCAGAGCACAGAGCACTCTGACTAGGAGCTATCAGGAGCACAGAACACTCTGACTAGGACCTATCAGGAGCACTAGAGAGCACTCTGACTAGGACCTATCAGGAGCACTAGAGAGCACTCTGACTAGGACCTATCAGGAGCACTAGAGAGCACTCTGACTAGGACCTATCAGGAGCACTAGAGAGCACTCTGACTAGGACCTGTTAGGATCACAGAACAGCACTCTGACTAGGACCTATCAGGAGCACTAGAGAGCACTCTGACTAGGACCTATCAGGAGCACTAGAGAGCACTCTGACTAGGACCTATCAGGAGCACTAGAGAGCACTCTGACTAGGACCTATCAGGAGCACTAGAGAGCACTCTGACTAGGACCTATCAGGAGCACTAGAGAGCACTCTGACTAGGACCTATCAGGAGCACTAGAGAGCACTCTGACTAGGACCTATCAGGAGCACTAGAGAGCACTCTGACTAGGACCTATCAGGAGCACTAGAGAGCACTCTGACTAGGACCTATCAGGAGCACTAGAGAGCACTCTGACTAGGACCTATCAGGAGCACTAGAGAGCACTCTGACTAGGACCTATCAGGAGCACTAGAGAGCACTCTGACTAGGACCTATCAGGAGCACTAGAGAGCACTCTGACTAGGACCTATCAGGAGCACTAGAGAGCACTCTGACTAGGACCTATCAGGAGCACTAGAGAGCACTCTGACTAGGACCTATCAGGAGCACTAGAGAGCGTGCTATGGAATAGATGTGTTTTGTTTGAGCTCCACTCAATTTTGATGGTAATATGACAAAAGTAAAAGGCATCATTAAAGGTGCGCTAAACAAGATCATTTGGATAAGACAGAAAACTAACCAATGTCAACATCGAGGAGTTAGCTGAAGATGAGAGCTGCCAAGAGCTGCCCACAGAACCTACTCCAAGTGACCTACTGGCCGCTATAAACTCACTAAGCTAAAAGGTGGACACAAGGTTGGCTGATATCTCAAAGAGCATTGGGACTTTGTCTGAAACTGTGAAGGCAACCAAGGGCAGGGAGCATGAGGTCGATTTGTCTGAAACTGTGAAGGCAACCAAGGGCAGGGAGCATGAGGTCGATTTGTCTGAAACTGTGAAGGCAACCAAGGGCAGGGTGCATGAGGTCGATTTGTCTGAAACTGTGAAGGCAACCAAGGACAGGGTGCATGAGGTCGATTTGTCTGAAACTGTGAAGGCAACCAAGGACAGGGTGCATGAGGTCGATTTGTCTGAAACTGTGAAGGCAATCAAGAGCAGGGAGCATGAGGTCAATTTGTCTGAAACTGTGAAGGCAACCAAGGGCAGGGTGCATGAGGTCGATTTGTCTGAAACTGTGAAGGCAACCAAGGGCAGGGTGCATGAGGTCGATTTGTCTGAAACTGTGAAGGCAACCAAGGGCAGGGAGCATGAGGTCGATTTGTCTGAAACTGTGAAGGCAACCAAGGGCAGGGAGCATGAGGTCGATTTGTCTGAAACTGTGAAGGCAACCAAGGGCAGGGTGCATGAGGTCGATTTGTCTGAAACTGTGAAGGCAACCAAGGGCAGGGAGCATGAGGTCGATTCGTCTGAAACTGTGAAGGAAACCAAGGGCAGGGTGCATGAGGTCGATTTGTCTGAAACTGTGAAGGCAACCAAGGGCAGGGAGCATGAGGTCGATTTGTCTGAAACTGTGATGGCAACCAAGGGCAGGGAGCATGAGGTCGATTTGTCTGAAACTGTGATGGCAACCAAGGGCAGGGTGCATGAGGTCGATTTGTCTGAAACTGTGAAGGCAACCAAGGGCAGGGAGCATGAGGTCGAGCAGACGACAGTTGATCACGAGGTCAGGCTACAGGTCATTGAGGAACAGTACACAAAGCTCAAACATTACAACAAAAACACTGAAAGCCCGACTGGAAATATTCAAAATACTCAAAATACATTCAAGACGCCCCGAACATCAGAATAACTGGGATCCAGGAGGATACTGAGAAAGGGATACCAACTGAATCTGTATCGGAGCTGATGCCGGCACTGCTGGGGAATGAACACTTCAAAACACCCATCCTGATCGAACGCGCACACAGATCTCAGGCAACGAAGCCGGCCAAGGCCGCGCCACCAAGGCCATTCATCGCACGGCTGCACTGTCCCCAGACCAGGGATCTCATCCTCAAGCTGGCTCGTCAAAAGTTCCCCCTTAACTACAACCGAGTCAGGGTGTCTTTCTACCCAGATCTTACCTTGGAGGTGAGGAACCAACGGAAAGAGTGTGATGAGGTACGCAACAAATGCAGGGCGGCCAACATCCGATATGGATTCCTCTTCCCAGCCCGGTTTAAGGTGAACGTCGAGGGATCAACAGGTACGTTTGACAACCCAAAAAGAGGCCCGAACTGTAAAGCCTGCTCCCTGGCTGAGGATACAGAACGGCTGTGGCAGCAGGCTAAGTGGCCCAAATACAGGCAAGGAATGTGTTTGGATTTTCCACTGATGTCTTTTCGATCAGAAGATTAGAAATTGGGATTTATAATGATGTGTGAGATGTTATTGCTTATCTAGCATTGTTTAGCCTATCATGTTTTAGTCCCACTCACCCACTAACGTGAGAGTCAAGTCTTGTTTAATCTTTGTTTTGATGTCTGACCAGGAGACCGCTCCGTCTACCTCTTCTGCAGCGACGTTGTTTTGGGTCAGCCACTGGGAATAGATCCAATGTCCTGGGTGGTGGCCCGGATTAAGGATCCGCTTCAGGAAAGTCCTATTCCTGGTCGTAATGTTGGTAAATTGACGTTGTTCTTATATCAGATAATTATTCCAGGCTGTATGTGTCAGGATTTGGCCAGGGTTGTTCCGGTTTTTGGTCACTAGATGCCCCCATTGTGCCTTTTGACCTTTTGTTTTCCCTTGATCCCCATTATTATTTGCACCTGTGCCTCGTTTCCCCTGATTGTATTTAAACCCTTTGTTTTACTCAGTTCTGTGCTCTGTGTTTGTATGTTAGCACCCAGCCCTAGTACTCTGTGAACTCTTGTTGATCCCGGTGGACGCTCTTGTGGAGTTCTGTTTTTTTGTTCTTGTTTGTTTGTTTTTGAGTATCTTTTGAGGCTTTTTGTGCTTTACCTTCCACCTTGTGGATTTTCCTTTTTGTCTTGGAGGATTACCCTTTGTGGAGTTACATGTTTTCCTGAAGAACTTCACTTTTTACTTCATTAAATACACCGTCTCAAGTACTGCTGTGTCTGCCTCATCTTCTGGGTTCTGCTGACTATTCGTGGCTCAGTTGGTTTTGTGACTGTTTCTCACTCCGGAGACCCGGGTTCGTAACCGGGTCCTGACAGTATGTGATAATAACACTTAAGGTTTTCTGGGCTAACAATGTAAGAAATTATACATTAAAAAAAATAGTATATAGTTTCCTTCGGACTCGAAGAGAGGAGACCATCTCTGTCGGCGCAATCTTGCGTGATTGATCTATGGTGCTTAAATAAATTCAGTAGTTAAGTACTGCCTCCTGCCTACTCCTCTCTACACCAGTGATAAAACCACATAAATGATTAGCAAGACAGCTAAGTCATGTACAGGCATCTAGAGATATTCATAAATAAAAGACCAGAATGGTAAAGTAGAAAAAGATCTGTAGGATATAAATGAAAGCTTGGCACAATTTTACTCAGAGCTGCAGTATCTCACTCTACAGTATCTCACTCTACAGTATCTCACTCTACCATATCTCACTCTACAGTATCTCACTCTACCATATCTCACTCTACCATATCTCAATCTACTGTATATCAATCTACAGTATCTCACTCTACTGTATTTCAATCTACTGTATATCAATCTACTGTATCTCACTCTACTGTATCTCACTCTACAGTATCTCACTCTACTGTATCTCACTCTACTGTATCTCACTCTACAGAATCTCACTCTACTGTATACCAAGCTACAGTATCTCACTCTACAGTATCTCACTCTACACACTCTACAGTATCTCACTCTACACACTCTACAGTATCTCACTCTACTGTATCTCACTCTACAGTATCTCACTCTACAGTATCTCACTCTACAGTATCGCACTCTACTGTATACCAATCTACAGTATCTCACTCTACAGTATCTCACTCTACAGTATCTTACTCTACTGTATACCAATCTACAGTATCTCACTCTACAGTATCTCACTCTACAGTATCTCACTCTACTGTATACTCAATCTACAGTATCTCATCTACAGTATCTCACTCTACAGTATCTCACTCTACAGTATCTCACTCTACAGTATCTCACTCTACTGTATACCAATCTACAGTATCTCACTCTTCAGTATCTCACTCTACAGTATCTCACTCTACTGTATCTCACTCTACAGTATACCAATCTACAGTATCTCACTCTACAGTATCTCACTCTACAGTATCTCACTCTACATTATCTCACTCTACAGTATCCCACTCTACAGTATCTCACTCTACTGTATACCACTCTACAGTATCTTACTCTACTGTATACCACTCTACAGTATCTCACTCTACTGTATCTCACTCTACAGTATCTCACTCTACTGTATATCAATCTACTGTATCGCAATCTACTCTATATAAATCTACTGTATCTCACTCTACTGTATTTCAATCTACTGTATATCAATCTACTGTATATCAATCTACTGTATCGCAATCTACTGTATCGCAATCTACTGTATATAAATCTACTGTATATCACTCTACTGTATTTCACTCTACTGTATATCAATCTACTCTATATAAATCTACTGTATATCAATCTACTCTATATAAATCTACTGTATCTCACTCTACTGTATTTCAATCTACTGTATATCAATCTACTGTATATCAATCTACTGTATCAGTATCTCACTCTACAATCTACTGTATCGCAATCTACTGTATATAAATCTACTGTATATCACTCTACTGTATTTCACTCTACTGTATATCAATCTACTGTATCGCAATCTACTGTATTTCAATCTACTGTTTATCACTCTACAGTATATCAATCTACTGCATAGCAATATATTGTATATCACTCTACTGTATATCAATCTACTCTATATCAATCTACTGTTTATCAATCTACTGTATATCAATATACTGTTTATCAATCTACTGTATATCAATCTACTGTATCTCACTCTACAGTATATCAATCTACTGCATAGCAATATACTGTATATCACTCTACTGTATATCAATCTACTGTATATCAATGTACTGTTTCTCAATCTACTGTATATCAATCTACTGTATATCACTCTACTGTATATCAATCTACTCTATATCACTCTACTGTATATCACTCTACTCTATATCAATCTACTGTATATCACTCTACTATATATCACTCTACTCTATATCAATCTACTGTAAATCAATTCAAATGCGATGCTACTGATCCACAAACTACGAAACGCTTTCTCACCGAATGTGAACTTCCTAAACGAGACAAGGGGGTAGCGGCTGCACTCGATGCCGGGATAACTTTAGAGGAGATTACTGCAGTGATCTATAGCACAATTTCCAAGCAGCAAGGCCTCTGTCCCCAATGGATATGTAATAGAATTCTATAAGAAGTACCGTGCCAGTCTAGAATGTTTAAACATTCCAAAGAAAATGCCAAACTATCACAAACAATCTGTCAGGCTACAGTACTATAGCACTGATCCTGAAGAAAAGATAGAGATTTCATGGAGATGTTGTGTTATCGTCCCGGGCCATAGCTCCGTGTAGAAAATAAAGTGTTGACAAAGATATTGGCAAAACCGATAGAAAGAATATAAACTCAGCAAAAAAAAAGAAACGTCCCTTTTTCAGGACCCTGTCATTGAAAGATATTTTGTTTTAAAAAATCCAAATAACTTCACAGATCTTCATTGTAAAGGGGTTTAAACACTGTTTCCCATGCTTGTTCAATGAACCATAAACAATTAATGGTCATGCACCTGTGGAACGGTCGTTAAGACACTAACAGCTTACAGACGGTAGGCAATTAAGGTCACAGTTATGAAAACTTAGGACACTAAAGAGGCCTTTCTACTGACTCTGAAAAACACCAAAAGAAAGATGCCCAGGGTCCCTGTCCATCTGCGTGAACGTGCCTTAGGCATGCTGCAAGGAGGCATGAGGACTGCAGATCCACCCTGCAGATCCAGGGCAATAAATTGCAATGTCCATACTGTGAGACGTCTAAGACAGCGCTACAGGGAGACAGGACGAAAAGGTGATTGTCCTCACAGTGGCAGACCACGTGTAACAACACCTGCACAGGATCGGTACATCCGAACATCACACCTAATGCCAACACCAACTGCCCGAGTTACACCAGGAACGCACAAGCCCTCCATCAGTGCTCAGACTGTCCGCAATAGGCTGAGAGGGGCTGGACTGAGGGCTTGTAGACCTGTTGTAAGGTAGGTCCTCACAAGACATCATGGGCAACAACGTCGCCTATGGGCACAAACCCAACGTCGCTGGACCAGACAGGACTGGCAAAAAGTGCTCTTCACTGACGAGTCGCGGTTTTGTCACACCAGGGGTAATGGTCGGATTTGTGTTTATTGTCGAAGGAACGAGCATTAGGGTCCGTCATGGTCAGAGTGTCACAGCATCATCGGACTAAGCTTTTTGTCATTTCCGGCAATCTCAACGCTGTGTATTACAGGGAAGACATCCTCCTCCCTCATGTGGTACCCTTCCTGCAGGCTCATCCTGACATGACCTTCCAGCATGACAATGCCACCAGCCATACTATTCGTTCTGTGCATGATTTCCTTGCAAGACACAAATGTCAGTGTTCTGCCATGGCCAGCGAAGAGCCCGAATCTCAATCCCATTGAGCACGTCTGGGACCTGTTGGATCAGAGGGTGAGGGCTAGGGCCATTCCCCCCAGAAATGTCTGGGAACTTGCAGGTGCCTTGGTGGAAGAGTGGGGTAACATCTCACAGCAATAACTGGCAAATCTGGTGCAGTCCATGAGGAGGAGATGCACTGCAGTCCTTAATGCAGCTGGTGGCCACACCAGATATTGACTGTTACTTTTGATTTTGACCCCCTCCGTTTGTTCAGGGACACATTATTCAATGTCTGTTATTCACGAGTCTGTGGAACTTGTTCAGTTTATGTCTCAGTTGTTGAATCTTATGTTCATACAAATGTTAAGTTTGCTGAAAATGCCACAGTGAGAGGACGTTTTCTTTTTTGCTGTGTTTATGTCTGACGTCATACACCCTGTACAGACAGGTTTTATCTGGGGACGACATATATACTACAATCTGAGACGCCTTTTCAATGTAATGTATCACGATCATAAGGTTGAGGCAGTGGTAATAGCTCTTGATGCAGAGAAGTTTGAGGCAGTGGTAATAGATTTTGATGCAGAGAAGGTTGAGGCAGTGGTAATAGCTGATGCAGAGAAGGTTGAGGCAGTGGTAATAGCTGATGTAGAGAAGGTTGAGGCAGTGGTAATAGCTGATGCAGAGAAGGTTGAGGCAGTGGTAATAGCTCTTGATGCAGAGAAGGTTGAGGCAGTGGTAATAGCTGATGTAGAGAAGGTTGAGGCAGTGGTAATAGCTCTTGATGCAGAGAAGGTTGAGGCAGTGGTAATAGCTCTTGATGCAGAGAAGGTTGAGGCAGTGGTAATAGCTGATGCAGAGAAGGTTGAGACAGTGGTAATAGCTGATGCAGAGAAGGTTGAGGCAGTGGTAATAGCTGATGCAGAGAAGGTTGAGGCAGTGGTAATAGCTGATGCAGAGAAGGTTGAGGCAGTGGTAATAGCTCTTGATGCAGAGAAGGTTGAGGCAGTGGTAATAGCTCTTGATGCAGAGAAGGTTGAGGCAGTGGTAATAGCTCTTGATGCAGAGAAGGTTGAGGCAGTGGTAATAGCTTTTGATGCCGATAAGATTGAGGCAGTGGTAATAGCTTTTGATGCAGAGAAGGTTGAGGCAGTGGTAATAGCTCTTGATGCAGAGAAGGTTGAGGCAGTGGTAATAGCTCTTGATGCAGAGAAGGTTGAGGCAGTGGTAATAGCTCTTGATGCAGAGAAGGTTGAGGCAGTGGTAATAGCTCTTGATACAGAGAAGGTTGAGGCAGTGGTAATAGCTCTTGATACAGAGAAGGCGTTTGATCAGATTGAGTAGAAGTAAGTATATGATGCCCAAGTTACACCAGGAGGATCTGGAGGATTTCCGGGTTTTGGAAAGAAATGTATTATTTGGATAAGAATTATTTATGCACACCCAATGGCGTCCGTGGTAACCAATCAGGAGATGTCCCAGTCATTCTGACTGTTCAAAGGCTGTCGACAGGGGTGCCCTCTTTCACCTGCTCTCTTCGCTATAGCCATGGAACCCCCCCCCCCCCACTACTCTCATTCGTGTACGTGACGATATTGCATTTACATTTACATTTAAGTCATTTAGCAGACGCTCTTATCCAGAGCGACTTACAAATTGGTGCGTTCACCTTATGACATCCAGTGGAGCAGCCACTTTACAATAGTGCATCTAAATCTTTTAAGGGGGGGGGGTGAGAAGGATTACTTTATCCTATCCTAGGTATTCCTTAAAGAGGTGGGGTTTCAGGTGTCTCCGGAAGGTGGTGATTGACTCCGCTGTCCTGGCGTCGTGAGGGAGTTTGTTCCACCATTGGGGGGCCAGAGCAGCGAACAGTTTTGACTGGGCTGAGCGGGAACTGTACTTCCTCAGTGGTAGGGAGGCGAGCAGGCCAGAGGTGGATGAACGCAGTGCCCTTGTTTGGGTGTAGGGCCTGATCAGAGCCTGGAGGTGCTGAGGTGCCGTTCCCCTCACAGCTCCGTAGGCAAGCACCATGGTCTTGTAGCGGATGCGAGCTTCAACTGGAAGCCAGTGGAGAGAGCGGAGGAGCGGGGTGACGTGAGAGAACTTGGGAAGGTTGAACACCAGACGGGCTGCGGCGTTCTGGATGAGTTGTAGGGGTTTAATTGCACAGGCAGGGAGCCCAGCCAACAGCGAGTTGCAGTAATCCAGACGTGAGATGACAAGTGCCTGGATTAGGACCTGCACCGCTTCCTGTGTGAGGCAGGGTCATACTCTGCGGATGTTGTAGAGCATGAACCTACAGGAACGGGCCACCGCCTTGATGTTATTGCTCCCATTAAGATAAAAAGACACACAGTACAAAATCTCCCTCTATGCAGACAATGTTCTTTTGATTTTATTATATTCCCCCATTACTTAACTTGATAAATACATTTGGCTCCTTTTCTGGCTATAAGATAAACTGGCACAAAAAAAGTGAATTGATGCCGAAATCACGGCCTGTGGATATGCACTTTCTGCAATCTACCCCATTTAGAACTGAGTTCACAAGCCTTGGCATTGAAGTGACCAGAACATTTGATCAGCTACTGAAAACGAATTTGGACGTGAAATTGATCAGCTTAAACAAAATATAGATTTTTGGAACACTCTGCCTATATCCTTGGTTGGTTATAAACGCTATTAAAATGGTTGTCCCACACAGGTTTCTTTGCCTCTTCCAATGTCTACCCAGTTTCATACCACAAAGCTACTTTAAGAAACTGGATTCGATAGTAATTCCACTTTTACGGGATAACAAGGCAGCCAGAATTTCAAAGAATAATTTATGCAAAGTACAAGTTAGAGGGGAGTTTTGTCCTTCCTTGCTTTAAAACTGTATTATATAATGGGCTTGCCAATCTGACCATTGTGTCTTTCTGGAGGGAAAGTTTACCTGGGATCCGTCTGAATGATATGCCTTCATGGCTTTTGACATAGCAGGCCTCCTGTCTACGTTCCTCACTCCCTGCACTTGTTAATAGTTCATCATATGTGGAAAAAAGCCTCTTATGACTCTAATCCGGTGGTTTGTCACACTCTTAGGTTCTGGAAACAGATGAGGTATTTTCTTAAACATACCCACTGTATACATTGACAGCCCAATTTTCCTGAATCATGCTTTCCACCCTGCATTGGATGATATGTTGTTTTCACAGTAGAAGGAGATGGGGCTCGAAACAATCAATAACTTACACATTGATGGTAATTTAGCGTCATTTCGACAGTTACAGGATACGTTTAAGATGCCAGCAACATATTTTGTCAGATACTTCCAAATCCAGAATTTCTTAAAGGACACATAACCCACAGTGTGGCATTAAAGCCAAAGAATCGTACATTAGTCTGATCCTTGCCAAACCCCATTCAAAAGGGTCGGTCTCTAAACTGTATGAGGCCCACATAGAGGTATCCACAGACATATTACAAGGGCTTGGGAACAAGAACTTGGTTCAGAAATGTCAGATGAGGACTTGGGTAGAAGCTCTCAGATGAGGACTGGGTAGAAGCTCTAAGATGAGGACTGGGTAGAAGCTCTCAGATGAGGACTGGGTAGAGCTCTCAGATGAGGACTGGGTAGAAGCTCTCAGATGAGGACTGGGTAGAAGCTCTCAGATGAGGACTGGGTAGAAGCTCTCAGATGAGGACTGGGTAGAAGCTCTCAGATGAGGACTGGTTAGAAGCTCTCAGATGAAGACTGGGTAGAAGCTCTCAGATGAGGACTGGTTAGAAGCTCTCAGATGAGGACTGGGTAGAAGCTCTCAGATGAGGACTGGGTAGAAGCTCTAAGATGAGGACTGGGTAGAAGCTCTCAGATGAGGACTGGGTAGAAGCTCTAAGATGAGGACTGGGTAGAGTTCTCAGATGAGGACTGGGTAGAGCTCTCAGATGAGGACTGGGTAGAAGCTCTCAGATGAGGACTGGTTAGAAGCTCTCAGATGAGGACTGGGTAGAAGCTCTAAGATGAGGACTGGGTAGAAGCTCTCAGATGATGACTGGGTAGAAGCTCTAAAATGAGGACTGGGTAGAAGCTCTAAGATGAGGACTGGGTAGAAGCTCTAAAATGAGGACTGGGTAGAAGCTCTAAGATAAGGACTGGGTAGAAGCTCTAAGATGAGGACTGGGTAGAAGCTCTAAAATGCGGACTGGGTAGAAGCTCTAAAATTAGGACTGGGTAGAAGCTCTAAGATGAGGACTGGGTAGAAGCTCTAAAGTGAGGACTGGGTAGAAGCTCTAAGATGAGGACTGGGTAGAAGCTCTAAAATGAGGACTGGGTAGAAGCTCTAAGATGAGGACTGGGTAGAAGCTCTAAAATGAGGACTGGGTAGAAGCTCTCAGATGAGGACTGGGTAGAAGCTCTCAGATGAGGACTGGGTAGAAGCTCTCAGATGAGGACTGGGTAGAAGCTCTCAGATGAGGACTGGGTAGAAGCTCTAAGATGAGGACTGGGTAGAAGCTCTAAGATGAGGACTGGGTAGAAGCTCTAAAATGAGGACTGGGTAGAAGCTCTAAGATGAGGACTGGGTTGAAGCTCTAAGAGGAGGACTGGGTTGAAGCTCTAAGATGAGGATTGGGTAGAAGCTCTCAGATGAGGACTGGGTAGAAGCTCTCAGATGAGGACTGGGTAGAAGCTCTAAAATGAGGACTGGGTAGAAGCTCTAAGATGAGGACTGGGTAGAAGCTCTCAGATGAGGACTGGGTAGAAGCTCTAAAATGAGGACTGGGTAGAAGCTCTAAGATGAGGACTGGGTTGAAGCTCTAAGATGAGGACTGGGTTGAAGCTCTAATATGAGGATTGGGTAGAAGCTCTAAGATGAGGACTGGGTAGAAGCTCTCATGAATATAAACCACAGTTCAGGGAATGCCAGACACAACCCTGTACAGTTTAAGGAGATACACAGGTTTACACCACTCAAAAGTAAAACTGCATCAAATATTCCCAGACACCTCACCACTGTGTGAGAGGTGCAAGCAGGATGAGGGGACGTTGACCCACTTATTCTGGACATGTCCTAAGTTACATGCTTACTGGGGCCTCTCATTTTTGATGACTTATCTAAAGCCTTTGATATAGTTATAACCCCAGACTCATTAATCGCTCTGTTTGGTACAGTTGATGGGAATAACCAGGAAGGGAAGGCTGTCTCTCTTTGTACTCTATTAGCCAAAAGGCTCATATTGCCATTTTGGAAATTGGAGACTCTACCTACTTTTGAAATGTGGTTACGGGATTTAAGGAATGTGTCATGTTTGTCATTTATTGTCATGTCTTGTCCCTGTGCTCCCCATGCTATTCGTTTCCCTCTGCTGGTCTTGTTTGGTTCTATCCCTCTCTCTCCCCCTCCCTCTCTCACTCTCTCGCTCTCTCTTCTCTCTGTCGTTCCGTTCCTGCTCCCAGCTGTTCCTATTCCCCTAATCATCATTTAGTCTTCCCACACCTGTTCCCGATCCTTTCCCCTGATTAGATTCCCTATTTATTCCTTTGTGATCCGTTCCTGTTCCGTCGGTTCCTTATATTGTATTCACCATGCTGTGATTGCGTTTCGCCCTGTCCTGTCGTGTTTTTTGCCGTGATTGTGTATCACCCTGTTCTGTCGTGTTTTGTGCCTTCATCAGACGCTGCGTGTGAGCAGGTGTCTCAGTCGACTACGGCCTGCGCCTAAGCGACCTGCAGTCTGTGGCCGCTTCTCCAGTTGTTTTCCCCTCTACAGATCTAGAGGATGTCAGTTATTCCGTTTTGAACATTATTAAACTCTGCTTCTGTTAAGTCGCTTTGGGTCCTCTTTTACCAGCATGACAGAAGGAACCGACCAAGGAATGGACCCAGCGACTTCAGACGCTCGTTACACTGCCGTCGAGTTCCAAGGAGCCATGCTCGGCAGACACGAGCAGGAATTGTCTGCTGCTCGCCATGCCGTGGAGAACCTGGCCGCTCAGGTTTCCGACCTCTCTGGACAGTTCCAGAGTCTACGTCTCGTGCCACCTGTTACTCCTGGCCTGCCGAGCCTCCAGAACCCAGGGTTAATAACCCACCTTGCTACTCCGGGCAGCCCACTGAGTGCCGCTCCTTTCTCACGCAGTGTGAGATTGTGTTCTCTCTCCAACCCCACACATACTCTAGAGAGAGAGCTCGGGTTGCTTACGTCATTTCACTCCTTACTGGCCGGGCTCGAGAATGGGGCACAGCTATCTGGGAGGCAAGGGCTGATTGCTCTAACAGATTCCAGAACTTTAAAGAGGAGATGATTCGGGTTTTTGACCGTTCAGTTTTTGGTGAGGAGGCTTCTAGGGCCCTGGCTTCCTTATGCCAAGGTGAACGGTCCATAACGGATTATTCCATTGAGTTTCGCACTCTTGCTGCCTCTAGTGAGTGGAACGAGCCGGCGCTGCTCGCTCGTTTTCTGGAGGGACTCCACGCAGCGGTTAAGGATGAGATTCTTTCCCGGGAGGTTCCTTCAGATGTGGACTCTTTGATTGCTCTCGCCATCCGCATAGAACGACGGGTAGATCTTCGTCACCGGGCTCGTGGAAGAGAGCTCGCATCAACGGTGTTTCCCTGCTCCGCATCGCAACCATCTCCCTCCTCTGGCTTTGAGACTGAGCCCATGCAGCTGGGAGGGATTCGCATCTCGAATAAGGAGAGGGAACAGAGGATCACCAACCGCCTGTGCCTCTATTGCGGAGTTGCTGGACATTTTGTTATTTCATGTCCAGTAAGAGGCCAGAGCCCATCAGTAAGCGGAGGGCTACTGGTGAGCGCTACTACTCAGGTCCCTTCATCTAGATCTTGTACTACTATGTCGGTCCATCTACGCTGGACCGGTTCGGTGCTACATGCAGTGCTTTGATTGACTCTGGGGCTGAGGGTTGTTTCATGGACGAAGCATGGGCTCGGAAACATAACATTCCTTTCAGACCGTTAGACAGGCCTACGCCCATGTTTGCCTTAGATGGTAGTCATCTTCCCAGTATCAAATTTGAGACACTACCTTTAACTCTCACAGTATCTGGTAACCACAGTGAGACTATGTCTTTTTGATTTTCCGTTCACCGTTTACACCTGTTGTTTTGGGTCACCCCTGGCTTGTATGTCATAATCCTTCTATTAATTGGTCTAGTAATTCTATCCTATCCTGGAACGTTTCTTGTCATGTGAAGTGTTTAATGTCTGCCATCCCTCCCATTTCTTCTGTCCCTACTTCTCAGGAGGAACCTGGCGATTTGACAGGAGTGCCGGAGGAATATCATGATCTGCGCACGGTCTTCAGTCGGTCCCGAGCCAACTCCCTTCCTCCTCACCGGTCGTATGATTGTAGTATTGATCTCCTTCCGGGGACCACTCCTCCTCGAGGTAGACTATACTCTCTGTCGGCTCCCGAACGTAAGGCTCTCGAGGATTATTTGTCTGTGTCTCTTGACGCCGGTACCATAGTGCCTTCTTCCTCTCCGGCCGGGGCGGGGTTCTTTTGTTAAGAAGAAGGACGGTACTCTGCGCCCCTGCGTGGATTATCGAGGGCTGAATGACATAACGGTTAAGAATCGTTATCCGCTTCCCCTTATGTCATCAGCCTTCGAGATTCTGCAGGGAGCCAGGTGCTTTACTAAGTTGGACCTTCGTAACGCTTACCATCTCGTGCGCATCAGAGAGGGGGACGAGTGGAAAACGGCGTTTAATACTCCGTTAGGGCATTTTGAGTACCGGGTTCTGCCGTTCGGTCTCGCCAATGCGCCAGCTGTTTTTCAGGCATTAGTTAATGATGTTCTGAGAGACATGCTGAACATTTTTGTTTTTGTCTATCTTGACGATATCCTGATTTTTTCTCCGTCACTCGAGATTCATGTTCAGCACGTTCGACGTGTTCTACAGCGCCTTTTAGAGAATTGTCTCTACGTAAAGGCTGAGAAGTGCTCTTTTCATGTCTCCTCCGTTACTTTTCTCGGTTCTGTTATTTCCGCTGAAGGCATTCAGATGGATTCCGCTAAGGTCCAAGCTGTCAGTGATTGGCCCGTTCCAAGGTCACGTGTCGAGTTGCAGCGCTTTTAGGTTTCGCTAATTTCTATCGGCGTTTCATTCGTAATTTCGGTCAAGTTGCTGCCCCTCTCACAGCTCTTACTTCTGTCAAGACGTGTTTTAAGTGGTCCGGTTCCGCCCAGGAGCTTTTGATCTTCTAAAAGAACGTTTTACGTCCGCTCCTATCCTCGTTACTCCTGACGTCACTAGACAATTCATTGTCGAGGTTGACGCTTCAGAGGTAGGCGTGGGAGCCATTCTATCCCAGCGCTTCCAGTCTGACGATAAGGTTCATCCTTGCGCTTATTTTTCTCATCGCCTGTCGCCATCTGAGCGCAACTATGATGTGGGTAACCGTGAACTGCTCGCCATCCGCTTAGCCCTAGGCGAATGGCGACAGTGGTTGGAGGGGGCGACCGTTCCTTTTGTCGTTTGGACAGACCATAAGAACCTTGAGTACATCCGTTCTGCCAAACGACTTAATGCCCGTCAAGCTCGTTGGGCGTTGTTTTTCGCTCGTTTCGAGTTTGTGATTTCTTACCGTCCGGGTAGCAAGAACACCAAGCCTGATGCCTTATCCCGTCTGTTTAGTTCTTCTGTGGCTTCTACTGATCCCGAGGGATTCTTCCTTATGGGCGTGTTGTCGGGTTAACAGTCTGGGGAATTGAAAGACAGGTTAAGCAAGCACTCACGCACACTGTCGTTCGCGCTTGTCCTAGCAACCTCCTTTTCGTTCCTGTTTCCACTCGTCTGGCTGTTCTTCAGTGGGCTCACTCTGCCAAGTTAGCGGGTCATCCCGGTGTTCGAGGCACTCTTGCGTCTATTCGCCAGCGCTTTTGGTGGCCGACTCAGGAGCGTGACACGCGCCGTTTCGTGGCTGCCTGTTCGGACTGCGCGCAGACTAAGTCGGGTAACTCTCCTCCTGCCGGTCGTCTCAGACCGCTCCCCATTCCTTCTCGACCATGGTCTCACATTGCCTTAGACTTCATTACCGGTCTGCCTTTGTCTGCGGGGAAGACTGTGATTCTGACGGTTGTCGATAGGTTCTCTAAGGCGGCACATTTCATTCCCCTCGCTAAACTTCCTTCCGCTAAGGAGACGGCACAAATCATTATTGAGAATGTATTCAGAATTCATGGCCTCCCGTTAGACGCCGTTTCAGACAGAGGTCCGCAATTCACGTCACAGTTTTGGAGGGAGTTCTGTCGTTTGATTGGTGCGTCCGTCAGTCTCTCTTCCGGGTTTCATCCCCAGTCTAACGGTCAAGCAGAGGGCCAATCAGACGATTGGTCGCATACTACGCAGCCTTTCTTTCAGAAACCCTGCGTCTTGGGCAGAACAGCTCCCTGGGCAGAATACGCTCACAATTCGCTTCCTTCGTCTGCTACCGGGTTATCTCCGTTTCAGAGTAGTCTGGGTTACCAGCCTCCTCTGTTCTCATCCCAGCTTGCCGAGTCCAGCGTTCCCTCCGCTCAAGCGTTTGTCCAACGTTGTGAGCGCACCTGGAGGAGGGTGAGGTCTGCACTTTGCCGTTACAGGGCACAGACGGTGAGAGCCGCCAATAAACGCAGGATTAAGAGTCCAAGGTATTGTTGCGGCCAGAGAGTGTGGCTTTCCACTCGCAACCTTCCTCTTACGACAGCTTCTCGTAAGTTGACTCCGCGGTTCATTGGTCCGTTCCGTGTCTCCCAGGTCGTCAATCCTGTCGCTGTGCGACTGCTTCTTCCGCGACATCTTCGTCGCGTCCATCCTGTCTTCCATGTCTCCTGTGTTAAGCCCTTTCTTCGCACCCCGTTCGTCTTCCCTCCCCCTCCCGTCCTTGTCGAGAGCGCACCTATTTACAAGGTACATAAAATTATGGACATGCGTTCTCGGGGACGGGGTCACCAATACCTAGTGGATTGGGAGGGTTACGGTCCTGAGGAGAGGAGTTGGGTTCCGTCTCGGGACGTGCTGGACCGTTCGCTCATCGATGATTTCCTCCGTTGCCGCCAGGATTCCTCCTCGAGTGCGCCAGGAGGCGCTCGGTGAGTGGGGGGTACTGTCATGTTTGTCATTTATTGTCATGTCTTGTCCCTGTGCTCCCCATGCTATTCGTTTCCCTCTGCTGGTCTTGTTTGGTTCTATCCCTCTCTCTCCCCCTCCCTCTCTCACTCTCTCGCTCTCTCTTCTCTCTGTCGTTCCGTTCCTGCTCCCAGCTGTTCCTATTCCCCTAATCATCATTTAGTCTTCCCACACCTGTTCCCGATCCTTTCCCCTGATTAGATTCCCTATTTATTCCTTTGTGATCCGTTCCTGTTCCGTCGGTTCCTTATATTGTATTCACCATGCTGTGATTGCGTTTCGCCCTGTCCTGTCGTGTTTTTTGCCGTGATTGTGTATCACCCTGTTCTGTCGTGTTTTGTGCCTTCATCAGACGCTGCGTGTGAGCAGGTGTCTCAGTCGACTACGGCCTGCGCCTACCCGAAGCGACCTGCAGTCTGTGGCCGCTTCTCCAGTTGTTTTCCCCTCTACAGATCTAGAGGATGTCAGTTATTCCGTTTTGAACATTATTAAACTCTGCTTCTGTTAAGTCGCTTTTGGGTCCTCTTTTACCAGCATGACAGAATGTAATACATATAGTAAAGATTCTATACAATACCTCCAATAGAAGTCCAGTGTTTTACAAAATATGGCAGCAGATACTGGGTTGATGATGTGCTGCTACTCTGTGCTGTACTCCTCCACTCAATATTTATTTGGGGGTTTAACTACACTGCTTGTAATGACTGTATGCTGTCTTCTTATAATATGTACCACCGAATAGGATTTATTTGTTATTTTTGTATATGTGAGTTAAGTTTTGTTTCGTCCTCTCAATCTGCCATCCCATTCAACACCTCAATGAATGTCCATGTTTGTATCTCTGTCTTCTTTTTCTATTGGAAAATAATAAACATATTATAAAAAAATGTTTAAAAAATGGAAGACAGAAAATAATATTTAATCATCGATGTCTGACGGGAGTTCAGGGGTCGTGGTTGGAGAACAGAGGTACGAAAGGATTTCTCTCCCATGAGCCTTTACTCAGTTTGGCCCTGTCTGTGCGTTGTTCGGGTTTCTTGTTTTGTATTATGTTTCATTCATTTATTAAATGATTGACTCCCTGAACTTGCTGCCTCACGCCTCTGCCGGCTCGTCGAACTCTCACGCCTCTGCCGGCTCGTCGAACTCTCACGCCTCTGCCGGCTCGTCGAACTCTCACGCCTCTGCCGGCTCGTCGAACTCTCACGCCTCTGCAGGCTCGTCGAACTCTCACGCCTCTGCAGGCTCGTCGAACTCTCACGCCTCTGCCGGCTCGTCGGGCTCTCACGCCTCAGCCGGTTCGTCGGGCTCTCACGCCTCTGCCGGCTCGTCGAACTCTCACGCCTCTGCAGGCTCGTCGAACTCTCACGCCTCTGCAGGCTCGTCGGGCTCTCACGCCTCAGCCGGTTCGTCGGGCTCTCACGCCTCAGCCGGTTCATCGGGCTCTCACGCCTCAGCCGGTTCGTCGGGCTCTCACGCCTCAGTCGGTTTGTCGGGCTCTCGTGCTTCAGCCGGTTTGTCGGGCTCTCACGCCTCAGTCGGTTTGTCGGGCTCTCGTGCTTCAGCCGGTTTGTCGGGCTCTCACGCCTCAGCCGGTTCGTCGGGCTCTCACGCCTCAGTCGGTTTGTCGGGCTCTCGTGCTTCAGCCGGTTTGGGCTCTCACGCCTCAGCCGGTTCGTCGGGCTCTCACGCCTCAGCCGGTTCGTCGGGCTCTCACGCCTCAGTCGGTTTGTCGGGCTCTCGTGCTTCAGCCGGTTTGTCGGGCTCTCACGCCTCAGTCGGTTTGTCGGGCTCTCGTGCTTCAGCCGGTTTGTCGGGCTCTCACGCCTCAGCCGGTTCGTCGGGCTCTCACGCCTCAGTCGGTTTGTCGGGCTCTCGTGCTTCAGCCGGTTTGGGCTCTCACGCCTCAGCCGGTTCGTCGGGCTCTCACGTCTCAGCCGGTTCGTCGGGCTCTCACGCCTCAGTCGGTTTGTCGGGCTCTCGTGCTTCAGCCGGTTTGTCGGGCTCTCACGCCTCAGCCGGTTCGTCGGGCTCTCACGCCTCAGCCGGTTCGTCGGGCTCTCACGCTTCAGCCGGTTCGTCGAACTCTCACGCCTCAGCCGGTTCGTTGGGCTCTCACGCATCTGCTGTCTCATAGGGCTTCTACGCCTCGGCTGGCTCGTCAGGCCTCGACTGGTCCGCTCCTGATCCCCGGGATCGTCCCCTTGGTCGGTGTCCTGCGGCTGTAGCTGCGCGCCAGGCATGGGGTACTGTCACATCTACTCCCTCTCCGGCACTCTAGGTCGCCAGGCTCCCGCACCTCAGCCAGTTCGACAGGTTCCTGCGCCTCAACAGAGGTGACCGGTCCGCTCCTGATCCCAAGGATCGTCCCTTTGGCCTGGCGTGCTGTGGCTGGAGCCTTGCGTTTGGGAGAGGGTACTGTCACATATACTCCCTCTCCGGCGCTCTAGGTCACCAGGCTGCTCGATATGGCGCACACCTGTCACCATCGTTACGCGCGTCATCAGACTCACATGGACTCCATCACTTGCCTCATTACCTTCCCTATATCCCTATATATGTCCCTCCCTTTGGTTCCTTCCCTATATATGTCCCTCCCATTGGTTCCTTCCCTATATATGTCCCTCCCTTTGGTTCCTTCCCTATATATGTCCCTCCCTTTGGTTCCTTCCCTATATATGTCTCTCCCATTGGTTCCTTCCCTATATATATCCCTCCCTTTGGTTCCTTCCCTATATATGTCCCTCCCTTTGGTTCCTTCCCTATTTATGTCCCACCCATTGGTTCCTTCCCTATTTATGTCCCTCCCTTTGGTTCCTTCCCTATATATGTCCCTCCCTTTGGTTCCTTCCCTATATATGTCCTTCCCTTTGGTTCCTTCCCTATATATGTCACTCCCTTTGGTTACTTCCCCAGCCGTTATTGTTTCTGTATCAGTTTCCTGTCTGTGCGTTGTTCGTGTTTCTTGTTTACGTGTAATGTTTTGTTTATTTATTAAATTATTCACTCCCCGAACTTGCTTCCTGACTCCCAGCGCACACGTTACAGCAATTTAAGACCAACCACTGTTTTAACACCACGGGTATTTTCATACTTTCATCACCAACAGGGACACTTCAGAATAAATCAATAAATGAATAGCGATGTGCATTCATTACATTAATTCACGAGCTTGACGAGTTTACTGAGTCATTTAAAATAATGTCTCATTTAGGCTCAGTGGCGGCTGCACCTGAAACAGCGATGTGTCCCGTTCATTTAACCCTCTACCTGACTGTGATGTGTGAGTACTGTCAGAAGGGAATTGATTGTAAATGAGTTTCTACAACCGATTCCTGATTACAAAAGCAAGGTCAGATCAGTATTTACAAATGGGATTGTTAAAACTCCAAACATGTTTGGTTTGCTAAATATTGACCCAAATCATCGACGGCAACATGAAAATGTGCTCTACAGGTGTGGCCTCATTCAACGACAGGTTGGTGTCAATATTTATATTCACTATATTTTACATACAGTATCTAGACAAACATGAAAATGTGCTCTACAGGTGTGGCCTCATTCAACGACAGGTTGGTGTCCATATTTATATTCACTATATTTTACATACAGCATCTAGACGAACAATTGGATAATAGCAATTCACATGTCCCTGTATATTCACATGTCCTGTATATTCACATGTCCCTGCATATTCACATGTCCCTGTATATTCACATGTGTCCTGCATATTCACATGTCCCTGTATATTCACATGTCCCTGCATATTCACATGTCCCTGTATATTCACATGTCCCTGCATATTCACATGTCCCTGTATATTCACATGTCCCTGCATATTCACATGTCCCTGTATATTCACATGTGTCCTGCATATTCACATGTCCCTGTATATTCACATGTCCCTGTATATTCACATGTGTCCTGCATATTCACATGTCCCTGTATATCCACATGTCCCTGCATATTCACATGTCCTTGTATATTCACATGTGTCCTGCATATTCACATGTCCCTGCATATCCACATGTCCCTGCATATTCACATGTGTCCTGCATATTCACATGTCCCTGCATATCCACATGTCCCTGTATATTCACATGTGTCCTGCATATTCACATGTCCCTGCATATCCACATGTCCCTGCATATTCACATGTGTCCTGCATATTCACATGTGTCCTGCATATTCACATGTGTCCTGCATATTCACATGTCCCTGCATATCCACATGTCCCTGCATATTCACATGTGTCCTGCATATTCACATGTGTCCTGCATATTCACATGTGTCCTGCATATTCACATGTCCCTGCATATTCACATGTCCCTGCATATTCACATGTCCCTGTATATTCACATGTGTCCTGCATATTCACATGTCCCTGTATATTCACATGTCCCTGTATATTCACATGTGTCCTGCATATTCACATGTCCCTGTATATTCACATGTGTCCCTGCATATTCACATGTCCCTGTATATTCACATGTGTCCTGCATATTCACATGTCCCTGTATATTCACATGTCCCTGTATATTCACATGTCCCTGTATATTCACATGTCCCTGTATATTCACATGTCCCTGTATATTCACATGTCCTTACATATTCACATGTCCCTGTATATTCACATGTCCCTGTATATTCACATGTCCCTGCATATTCACATGTCCCTGTATATTCACATGTCCCTGTATATTCACATGTCCCTGTATATTCACATGTCCCTGTATATTCACATGTCCCTGTATATTCACATGTCCCTGTATATTCACATGTCCCTGTATATTCACATGTCCTGTATATTCACACATATTCACATGTCCCTGTATATTCACATGTCCCTGTATATTCACATGTCCCTGTATATTCACATGTCCCTGTATATTCACATGTCCCTGTATATTCACATGTCCCTGTATATTCACATGTCCCTGTATATTCACATGTCCTTACATATTCACATGTCCCTGTATATTCACATGTCCCTGTATATTCACATGTCCCTGTATATTCACATGTCCCTGTATATTCACATGTCCCTGCATATCCACATGTCCCTGTATATCCACATGTCCCTGTATATTCACATGTCCCTGCATATTCACATGTCCCTGCATATTCACATGTGTCCCTGCATATTCACATGTCCCTGTATATTCACATGTCCCTGCATATCCACATGTCCCTGCATATCCACATGTGTCCTGCATATCCACATGTCCCTGTATATTCACATGTCCCTGTATATTCACATGTCCCTGCATATCCACATGTCCCTGTATATCCACATGTCCCTGTATATTCACATGTCCCTGCATATTCACATGTCCCTGCATATTCACATGTGTCCCTGCATATTCACATGTCCCTGTATATTCACATGTCCCTGCATATTCACATGTCCCTGTATATTCACATGTCCCTGCATATTCACATGTCCCTGTATATCCACATGTCCCTGCATATCCACATGTGTCCTGCATATCCACATGTCCCTGTATATTCACATGTCCCTGTATATTCACATGTCCCTGTATATTCACATGTCCCTGCATATTCACATGTCCCTGTATATCCACATGTCCCTGCATATTCACATGTCCCTGCATATTCACATGTCCCTGTATATCCACATGTCCCTGCATATCCACATGTGTCCTGCATATCCACATGTCCCTGTATATTCACATGTCCCTGTATATTCACATGTCCCTGTATATTCACATGTCCCTGCATATCCACATGTCCCTGTATATCCACATGTCCCTGTATATTCACATGTCCCTGTATATTCACATGTGTCCTGCATATCCACATGTCCCTGTATATTCACATGTCCCTGCATATTCACATGTGTCCTGCATATCCACATGTCCCTGTATATTCACATGTCCCTGTATATTCACATGTCCCTGCATATCCACATGTCCCTGTATATTCACATGTCCCTGCATATTCACATGTCCCTGCATATTCACATGTCCCTGCATATTCACATGTCCCTGCATATTCACATGTGTCCTGCATATTCACATGTGTCCTGCATATTCACATGTGTCCCTGCATATTCACATGTGTCCCTGCATATTCACATGTGTCCTGCATATTCACATGTGTCCTGCATATTCACATGTGTCCCTGCATATTCACATGTGTCCCTGCATATTCACATGTCCCTGCATATTCACATGTCCCTGTATATTCACATGTCCCTGCATATTCACATGTGTCCCTGCATATTCACATGTCCCTGTATATTCACATGTCCCTGTATATTCACATGTCCCTGCATATTCACATGTGTCCCTGCATATTCACATGTCCCTGCATATCCACATGTCCCTGTATATTCACATGTCCCTGCATATTCACATGTCCCTGTATATTCACATGTGTCCTGCATATTCACATGTGTCCTGCATATTCACATGTGTCCTGCATATTCACATGTCCCTGTATATTCACATGTCCCTGTATATTCACATGTCCCTGTATATTCACATGTCCCTGTATATTCACATGTCCCTGTATATTCACATGTCCCTGTATATTCACATGTCCCTGCATATTCACATGTCCCTGTATATTCACATGTCCCTGTATATTCACATGTCCCTGTATATCCACATGTCCCTGTATATTCACATGTCCCTGCATATTCACATGTCCCTGCATATTCACATGTCCCTGTATATTCACATGTGTCCTGCATATTCACATGTGTCCTGCATATTCACATGTGTCCTGCATATTCACATGTCCCTGTATATTCACATGTCCCTGTATATTCACATGTCCCTGTATATTCACATGTCCCTGTATATTCACATGTCCCTGTATATTCACATGTGTCCTGCATATTCACATGTCCCTGCATATTCACATGTCCCTGTATATTCACATGTGTCCTGCATATTCACATGTGTCCTGCATATTCACATGTCCCTGTATATTCACATGTCCCTGTATATTCACATGTCCCTGTATATTCACATGTCCCTGTATATTCACATGTGTCCTGCATATTCACATGTCCCTGTATATTCACATGTCCCTGCATATTCACATGTGTCCCTGCATATTCACATGTGTCCTGTATATTCACATGTCCCTGCATATTCACATGTGTCCTGCATATTCACATGTGTCCTGTATATTCACATGTCCCTGTATATTCACATGTCCCTGCATATTCACATGTGTCCCTGCATATTCACATGTCCCTGCATATTCACATGTGTCCCTGCATATTCACATGTGTCCTGCATATTCACATGTGTCCTGCATATTCACATGTGTCCCTGCATATTCACATGTGTCCTGCATATTCACATGTGCCCTGCATATTCACATGTCCCTGTATATTCACATGTCCCTGCATATTCACATGTGTCCCTGCATATTCACATGTGTCCTGCATATTCACATGTGTCCCTGCATATTCACATGTGTCCCTGCATATTCACATGTGTCCCTGCATATTCACATGTCCCTGTATATCCACATGTCCCTGTATATTCACATGTCCCTGTATATCCACATGTCCCTGTATATTCACATGTCCCTGTATATCCACATGTCCCTGTATATTCACATGTCCCTGTATATCCACATGTCCCTGTATATCCACATGTCCCTGCATATTCACATGTCCCTGTATATTCACATGTGTCCTGCATATTCACATGTGTCCTGCATATTCACATGTGTCCTGCATATCCACATGTCCCTGTATATTCACATGTCCCTGTATATTCACATGTCCCTGTATATTCACATGTCCCTGTATATTCACATGTCCCTGTA